>NW_022106084.1:5824747-5825968 GCF_000313985.2 Echinops telfairi
CTCCCATTGCAGCAGGTACCACCACATGCCTCTGAGGTGCCTCAAGCTGCCACAGGCCACACCACCACGGCTTCCTGTAAGATCATCCAGTGCAGCACCATCCTCACAGGTCCACAATCACCCAACCAGCATCCACTGAGAGGACTATCCAACTTGCCCTCCAAATAACAGAATACTGGTTGGCTAGGGAAAGAGTGAAACCACAGGAGGATAAAGTGGTAACCCAATCCCACCAATCCCACAGTGCAACTAGCTGCAGGCAGTTCGAAGAAGCATTCCTATGACTCTCCCAAAGAGAGAAGCCATTGCTCTTTGACTCTCTGGAAAATGATGCAAACTTCTCTAAAACAACACAATGCAAATAGAAATCAGCCCCAACAACCTCAACAACAAAAAAACAATAGGAGAAACAAAAGCAGTGTCAGAAGAAATCCTGAACCTAACAATAAGCATAGAAGAAGCATACACAGAAAGAAATCTTCTACCACAGAAAGAAATCTTCAGAATTCTGCAGGATATGAGGGAAACAATACAGAAAAAGGATGAAATGATATAGGAGATAAAGACCATGCACCAAAGGGATATACAAGATCTAAGGGATGAAATAACAAAAGCCAGTTGCAAATTCACAGAGTTTTCCAACAGACATGAGAAGGCAGAGAATCGATATTCGTACATTATATGGTTTTATATATGGAAAATTCCAAGTTCCACAAGGAGAGTACTGGAAGCAACAGAGGAATATGGCAGAGTGGCAGGATAACAAACAGAAGTCTATCATACTGTTATACACATCAGACAAGACTATGGAAGAGGGGTTCAAAAAGCACCCCTCACAATACCCAAGCACAAATTGAAATATCTAGAGATATACCTGAATAAAAAACAAAAGATTTGTATGAGGAAAACTACAGAACACTATTACAAGAAACCAACAGTGACCTCCATAAATAGAAGAATATCCCATGCTCGTGGATTGGAATACCCAATGTAGTAAAAACGCCAGTTCTACCCAAGACACTATATGAGTTTAATGCTATTCTACTACAAATACCATTATAATTTTTCAAATAATTGGAAATACTGATTACCAACTTCATATGGAGAGAGAAGAAACCCAGAATTAGCATAGAGCTCCTCAAGAAGAACAGAGTGGCAGAGCTTGCTTTACTTGACTTTAGCACCTACTATACAGCCACAGTGGTCAAGACAGCATGGTAC
>NW_022106084.1:5826229-5827556 GCF_000313985.2 Echinops telfairi
AACTAATTTCCCACTGAGGAGGTGGGCAAAGGACCTGAACAGAAGTTTCACAAGGGCAGAAATCTGAATGGCCAATAAACATATGAGAAAATGTTCCCAATATTTAGCCAAAAGAGAAATGCAAATTAAAACAACGATGACATACCACCTAACACCCTGAAAGATAGTGCAATTCAAAAAGAAAACAGACTATAGCAAGTGTTGGAGGGGCTGTGGTGAGTTAGGAACTCTCATCCAGTCCTGGTGGACCTGTAGGTATGTACAGTCATTACGGAAATCAAGTTTGTTATATCTATAACAGATGGAAATTGAGCTACCATATGACCCAACAATCCCCGTGCTGGGCACATACTCAGAAGAGGCAAGAAACAAACCACAACCAGACATCTGTGCTCCAATGTTCATCGCAGCACAGTTCACAAATGTAAGGAGTTGGACACAACTCAAATTTCCACCAATGCACAAATGGATTAAAAAACTGTGGTACATACATACAATGGAGTACTACACATCCCTAAAAAGCAGTGATGAATACATGAAGCACGTCTCTACATGGGAAGGATTGGAGGAAATTATGCTAAGTGAAGTAAGCCAAGCGCAAAAGGACAAGTACAATATGAGTCCCCTGGGGTAAGGTTAAAAATGCAAAAGGGGCATAAGGGTAAAGCTACTGTATACATACATTCCTTGGGTGAGGCCCAGGTACTATGGCAGGGGCCAGACCCAATCCAGGGATACATATGGTAGCCAACTAAAAAGGAGGGGGAAAGAAAGGGGAAAAATATATGTGTAGTGGGGTAACAGGACACAAACCCATTCAAGGAGAGGGTGTTTTTTATATCTCTACAGGAGAGGGAGAGAGAGACCATACTTCAGCCTGGTGAGCTGAGACATGAATGCAACATACCAGCATGAAGCAGGGAACCAGTAGAGAGGTCTGCAGGGCTGACTCCAAGCCCAACTACGTGGACAGCCCCCTCCCCATGCCCTGAATAATTCACTTCAGAGGACAGCACTGAAACTACAGCTCAGGGAGTGGGGTATGTTGGATCAGAGCACACAGGAGCAAAGAGGTTAGGAGAGAGTGGAACACATCCTGGCCCACCAAGTCCCGAGGATGAAATTCATGCTCAGAGCAGCCAATGCACCGAGAGGACCATAGGGCCATCCCCTATGAGACACAGCATTCCCTCACTGACCCGTAGTACTATAAGGAACAATACTGGAGGCATCGTGTGGGAATTATGCCTGAGCTGACCCCACCACACCAAGGAGAAACACTAAGGAAGTACAACAAAACAGCAAGAGGAGCAGAGCATTGAAGTCC
>NW_022106084.1:5828433-5840561 GCF_000313985.2 Echinops telfairi
GAAGAAGCACACCAGCCTGTGTGATCAGGAGGTGTTGATGGGATCAGGTATCAGGCATCAAAGACCCAAACAAAAAATCATATTGATGTGAATGAGGGGGAGGGTGGAATGGAGACCCAAAGCCCATCTCTAGACAATTTGACATCCCCTTTACAGAAGGGTCACAAGGAAGAGACAAGCCAGTCAGGGTGCAGTATAACACCAAGGAAACACAACTTCCTCTAGTTCTTTAATGTTTCCTACCACTACTATCATGGCCCCAATTCTATCTTACAAAGCTGCTAGAGCAGAGCATGTACACTGGTACAGATAAGAGCTGGAATCACTGGGTATCCAGGACAGATAAATCCCTCAGGACCAATAATGAGAATAGAGATACCAGGAGGGTAAGAGGAAGGTGGTGGTGGGGAGAGGGAACTGATCGCAATGATCTGCATATAACCCCTCCCAGGAGGATGGACAACAGTAAAGTTCATGAAGGGAAACATCGGTCAGTGTAAGACATGAAAAAATAATAATTTAAAATTATAAAGGGTTCATGAGGGAGGGAGGGGGGAGGAGAGAGGGGGAAATGAGGAGCTGTTATCAAAGGCTCAAGTAGAAAGAAAATATTTTTTAAATGATGATGGAATCAAATGTACAAATGTGCTTGACACAATGGATGGATGTATGAATTATGATAAAAGCTGTAAGAACCCCCAATAAAAAGGTTATGCAAAAAAAGGCAGGTCTTGAGTTGCAATCTTGAAACATTCTAATCTCCAAATATTGAATGATCCAGGAAGCAGCAAGAGAAGATGGAATGAATATACAGTCATTGTACCTACCCCACTTTAGTGGGTACCATTTGAACAGGAACAAATGATACTGAAGGAGGAATTTCAACTTATATTTAAAGCATTAGTCAAAAACAAGGCTCCAAGAATTGATAGGATACCCACTGAAATATTTCAACACACTGATGAAGCACTGGAAAAGTTCACTCCTCTATACCAGAAAATTTGGAAGACAATTACTTGACCAACTAACTGGAAGAGATCCAAATACGTAGCCATTCCGACGAAAGATGACTCAACAGAATGATCAAACACTATCATTGAGATTGTATGCAAATAATATTTTGCTGAAGATCATCCAACAATGGTTGCAGCAATACATTGGCAGGGAATTGACAGAGATTCGTGCTGGATTCAGAAGAGGATGCAGGACAAAAGATATCATTGCTGATGTCGGATAGATATTTTCTCAAAGAAGAGAATACCAGAAACATGTTTACTTGTGCTTTATTGACTATATAAAGGCATTTGATGGTGTAGACCATAATAAATTATGAATAACAATGAAGAAGGGGAATTCCAGAACAGTTCATTGTACTCATGAGAGACTTGTACATTTATCAAGAGGGATTTATGCAAACAGAACAAGGAAATACTGCATGGGTTAAAATCAGAAAAGTTGTGAGTCAAGGTTGCATCGTCTCACCATACATGTTTTATCTGTATGCTGAGCAAATAATCATAGAAGTTGGCCTATATTCAGAAGAATGTGACATCAGGATTGGAGGAATGTTTATTAACAGCCTGCAGTATGCAGATGATGCAACCTTGCTTGCTAAAAGTGAGGAGGACTTGAAGCACTTATTGATAAAAATCAAGAATTTAAGCCTTCAGTCTGTATTACAACTCAATGTCAAGAAGACAAAAAGCCTCACAAATGGACCAAGAGGCAACAGCATGATAAATAGAGAAAGGGTTGACCTTTTCAGAGATTTTTGTCTTACTTGTGTCCACAATGAATGCTAATGGAAGCAGCCATCAAGACATCGAAAGACGTGTTCTCTTAGGTAAGTTTGCTGCACTAAACCTCATCAGAGTATTGAAGAGCAAGGATGTTGCTTTGAGGACTAATATGTCCTGCCCCAAGCCATGGTAATTTCAATTGGCTCATATTCATGTGGAAGTTGGACCCTGAAGAAGGAAGACTGAAGATGAACTGATGCCTTTGAATGGTGGTGCTAGAGAAGAATATTGAAAGTATCATGGACTGCTAAAAGGAAACACTGACCTATCTTGGAAGAAGTAAGACCAGAGTGCTCCTTAGAGACAAGATTTAGTCTTACATACTTTGGAAATATTGTCAGGAGAGACCAATCCCTGCAAAAGATATTATGCTTGGTAAAGTGGAGGGGCAAAGAAAAAGAGGAAGGCCCTCAACGTGATGGATTGACATAATGGCATCAACAAGGGTCTCCGGCATAGGAGCAATTGTGAGGATAACTCAAGACAGTACAGTGTTTAGTTGTGTTTTGGATGGGTCTCTATGGGTTGGAATGGACTCGATGGTACCTAACAACAACAACATTTAATACATTTAAAGTATCTAAAAATGAAGTTGTGATTCCCCCCACACACACACACAAAATTAAGGAGGTTACTACATTCTTTCACTTGATTTCAATACAAAATTGTGACCACCATTATTTCTTGTCTTCTTGTGGTCTCCATGTCTTCTGTTACTCCATCAAGGAGCTGTGTGTTCTGTTGTATACTAATGACAGCTGTTCCTCTTGGGGTCCCTGGTAGCCTGTTTAAACCCAGAAACTCTGACCTGCAGTGATGTATTCTGAGGGCATAACTGTTCTCTTATTCAACCCCACTACCCATGATTGAATTCTGTTACTAGGCAACCATGTAGTATAATCATGGATGCTGGTTTAATATGAACATGTCTTCTATTTTCTCCTTTCCCTAGGACTCTGAGCCAACTCTTTGGAGATGGGGCCTGAAGACAATTAGAGTAATTAGCAAAGCCTATATAAAATCATCAATATTCTTTCATGTCCATCCCACGTGTTGGAATGTGGCCAAGTAATCTGTTAGAGGGAAATCCTAAATCAAACTTATTCAGAACTGAGAACATTCTGCCATAGCAACATTAAAATTTCATGTAGTGCTCTTTTGTCACAATAGCAGCATCAAGAATAATCTAAAAGAACCCAGTGTTTGTCTCATGAGAGGAGAATGGTGCTCATTCTTTTGAAGCCTGGAGTAGCTAGGAGGCCAGATGCTGAAAGCACAAAAACTGAGTTTGAATTTCAACTTTGCTATTAATTTTAATTTATTTTTTTGGTGGGGGGGTTGGGGTTGGGGGCTTCTGGAGCAGGTGCAAAAGGACCTGACCTTTTAGATGACCTTAAAGAAAATACTTTCTTTGTCACATAAAGAACAGAAATGATTACTTGAAGCTTTCTTGAAGAGAGAAAACTTTATTACCTTTGAAGACTCAAGTGATAAAAATACAATTTGGAAGAAACCTTGGGTTCATATTGTCTACATTGCATTCATTTTTAAGACATATCTGAATGAAATCACTTATGATTTACAGATAGGGCTTGTTTTATTCTCATAAAGATAACAGTGTAGGCATAGCACTGCTTAATAGATTTAAAATAGTCTTTTTTTTCTATTTTCCCACTTACTTCTCTTTCCATACTTCTGAGCAAATAAGATATGCCTCGCCCTTATTCTAGTATTGATAGGTGGTGTAGAGTCATCTCTGTGCTTACCATCAAACCATCGTCACAATTGTGCTTGAGCCCATCGATGCACTGTGTCAATTCATCTGCTTCAGAGCTTTCCTCTTCGCAGGGACCCTCTACTTTTTGCAACATGACATCCTTTGCCAGGAACTGGCCTGAACTGATAACATGTCCAAAGTGAGTTCGATGAAGTCTTTCCGTTTTCACTTCTTTCTAGTTAACTTCCTTCAAGATAGATTTGTTTGTTCTTCTGGATACCCAGGGTGTTTTCAATATTCTTCACCAACAACATAATTCAAAAGCATCACTCCTTCTCTCATCTTACTTATTGATGAGGCATATTTGTACAATGCAATCTGTAGTTTGGTTTATTGGCTACTTTTACGTGGGTGTTGATTGTGAACCAAAATGAAATAAAATCCTTTTCAATTTTATTAGTTTTTTCATCTATCAGGATGTTATTTGGGACAACTTTTAAAGAGTTCTTTTGTATTTTTTCTACACGGATGTGTAGTTCACTGAACTACTGAAGGCTGTAGTTTTGATCATCATTGTAATAGTTTCAAGTCCTCTCAATGATCAGCAAGCAAGAGTGTGTCATCTACATATAGAGGTTTTTAATGAGTCTTCCTCCAATCCTGTTGCTGAGTTTTTCATATAGTCCCGCTTCTTAGATTATTTGCTCAGATTAAATAAATTTGAAATTAAGATAGAACCCCAATGTATGAGTGTATCTTTTACCTGACTTTAAACCACAATTTTAAACTCTTGTGGCATTAGAATGTTTTTGGTGTCATGAGCACATTTAAGTGTTTAGGACTTCTCCTTCCTCAGTTATCCATAGTTGGTGATGATCTTCACAGTTGGATGCCTCTGCACAGTCAATACAGCCACAGTAAACATCTTTCTAATGTTCTCTGCTTTCATTCAAGATCTGTCAGCAATTATATTTCTTGTTCCACACCCTCTTCTAAATGTGGCTGACATAGTGAGTGCTTCCAGTGCTGAATCAATTAGTTGGATCTTTTTCTATTGGCATTTAATCAATTTCTGGAGCCTTCAGTGCATCTTGGACTTATTTCTTTAATTCCATCAGTTCTTCATCATATGATACTATGATCATTGAAGTCTGTGTCAACTAGACATACCTGGGTGTATGTAGGGATGGAGCTCAAACTATCAGTTAAGTCTCTGCTGCATAACACCTCCCTGGGGATGTGGCCTTTTCTATACAAGAGAGATGGAGTAGATCTGTGTTCTCTTTGGCCCTTTGCCTTTTGCTGCAGCTGGCTCCTGGGTCTGGGGCCTCCATCACTTGTTGTTTTCCCTATCCCAGGAGCTGTTAGCAGAATACTGATGACAGAAACCTTCATTTAGTCAACAGCAGATTCATTTACCTCTGCATTCATAAGCCTGCCTACATCCCACCCCTTCATCATCCTGCTTCCTATTCAGAACCTTCCACGTGATTCAGGAGAAGCCTGACTGGACTTACCTAGGTCTATAACTATAAACTCTTTCTCCATATAGATATCTTTCTGTACACAAGAACATGCAAACACCACTGGTTTTGCTCCTCTAGAAAACCCAACCAAACACATTTACCTCTTGAAATGGTTACATGTTGACCAAGTATTTTTGGTAAAGTTATTCTTGTATTCCTTCCATCTTCTTTTTATAATTCCTGTGTCATTTAATATTTTGCCTATAGAATCTTGCACTATTTCAACAAGAGGCTAGAAACATTTCTTCAGTTTGATTTTTTTTTTAGTTGAACGTGTTCTTTGTTTTTGATTTTCTAACTCCAGATCTGCACATTTCATTATAATGTTTTACACTGTCTTCTGGAGGGGCCCTTGCAAAATTTCCTTTCAGCTCTTTCACTGCACCAATTCAATTCATTTTAGCTATTCTACAAGTTTTAGGTGATTTTCTCACATCTACTTTGATCATTTCTTTCCTTGTTTTTTATGTTTATGATGTTCTTTCTTTCTTAATTTCATGTATACTGTTCTTGATATCATCCCACAACTCATCAGCTATTCAGTCATTGGTGTTCAGTGTAACAACTCTGTTATTAAATGGTTTCTAAATTCAGGAATAATGTAATCAAGGTCATATTTTGGTTCTGTGGACTTGTCTTGATTTTACTCAATTTCAACCTTCACTTATGGACAATTAATAAACTGTCCTACATGCCTGCACTTTGGTCTTGTGTTGACTGATGATACTGAGATTATATGTCAACTTTTCATGCAGATGTAGTCAATTTGATTGTCATACATTCCATATTGCAAGGTAAATGTACACATTGCCATATATGTTATTGAAAAAAAGTATTTGCAATGAAGTCATTGTTCTCCCTAAATTCTATCATATGATTTCCAGCTCCATTTCTACCACCAAAGTCATATATTCCAAGAATTGATCCTTCCTGGTTGTTTCCAACTTTGCATTCCAATCACCAGTAATTATCAATGCATCGTAATTGCATGTTTGATCAACTTTAGCAAAAAAAGTTGGTAGAATTCAACCAATTGATTTATTCAATTTCTTCAGATGGCTTTCCATGATTGGTGCATAATTTTGGACACAATTGTATTGACTGGTCATCTTTGTAAGTGCATAGATACTACTCTTATAACATCGTAGTTCTAGATCTTGAAATTCTTTATGACAAAGGTGACACCATTTCTTATGAATTTGTTATTCCTAGAATAGTTAACCATATGATTGTTTTATTCAAAACGACCACTTTCAGATCATTTCAGCTCACAAATGCCTGTGATATTGTTCTTCGTGTATCCAGATCCATTTTGATGACATCTGATCGGTTGTACTTTCTATATTCTAATTATTAATGAATGCTTTTAGCTATTTCCTCTAATTTTTAGTTATGGCACATCAACAAATGAAAGTCCTATAAGTTTTGCTCCATCCCTGTCATTAAGGTTGACTACTTTGTGGAGCCAGCTGTTGGCAGTAATTTTTAGTACTTTCATCACTATATTGTACTCCTTACATTAGTTTTGTTATATAACCCTGAATCGAATAAGTTATGAATGAATATTTTACTGATTAGGTTTGCTCTATTTTTACAACAAATAACATTGTACACATATCTTAAGAGATTTTAAATGCTATCACTCCTCTTTTGGAACATTTTCTACTTATTTCCCTTTCCACATATTAAAGAGCAATATAATATTTCATGTAGCCATTAGTGATTATAAAAATTACCTGCAGACTTAGCAATCATCCACTTCATATTTTATTATTGTTTTCAGTCTTTTTCCAATAATATAATTCATTCTGTCATTATAGTAAGTTGTGACCACTGCAAGCACCAAGTAGTCTGCTTTGGAAGTACAAAGTTGAAGAGGCCAAGTTAGAATGGAAGATGAACTAATAGGATAATATTGCTGAAAGTATATAGATAATAATATGTTGCTATTTATTCTGGTTTATATGAGTGTTAAAATAATCAGATAATAGATGACATCAAATTTTAAGTGAATTAAGTTCTATATGATTTAGTTTTTTCATGAGGCTTGAAACATTCATTTAGCACCAGCTGACCATAACATCTACCCATTGTAGACCCCAGTAACTAAAATAATATCTACAATGGATGCTGCTAGACTCTCAAAATGTGCTCAAAAAAATATTTAATGCTTAACATGTAAAGACACTTTAAGACAACCCAAAAGGCCCTAAATATTAAGTAGGAGAAATATTTGGATATTGATCAGCTACCAAAAGATTTAACAAATAAATGAAAGATTCTGCGGACTCGGGTCAAGATAGCACCCAGGTGAGTAGCACACATTGAGGGTTCTTTCCTGCATGGTGGGTCTAATGTCCAGGTGGCCTAGTGGAAGGATTCTGGTGAGTGAAGAGAAGCCCCAGGGACAACACCACCCCCACCCCCACCCCCACACACATCTGTCCTGAGCGAAAGCCCCTGAGATCTGGGATCTGATCTTTGGGGCATCTCAGCACATCAGGGCTTAGCTGCCCCAGCATGGGGCCACCACTGGTACAGGCAGATTGACTCACCCCACTCCCAGGCCTCGTCTCCACAACAAGAATTGCTTGACTGCCCCACTGAGACATACACAGCTGTGGCAGGGCCCCCTGCAGCAGCTGCCCACTCGTGGTGCTCCACTTGGAGAGAAGTTTCCCTTTCCCATAGTTCCCCTCTCCCCACGTGGCAGCAATCCACCCCAAGCTTGAGTCTGTCCTTCCATTCACCCAGGGCCCTGGATATTGACCTGCAGTCTATCTGTACCTGGTTAGGTGACTTGAGAACTGAGGGTGATCCACCCCAATGGTTGCCTGGGACCCTTCCACTAGCAACCCGGCCTGACCACCCATTCCCACCTGCTTCATTCCTGCCTGGGAGGATTCAGTGGCAGCGCACTCTCTGAGCCGGCAGCCCTAGGCACTTCCCGCTGCTCCTGCCTGTGACACACCCACCACTGAGCCCGCTCAGGGTTTCTGCCTGCTCTCAGGGCAGCCCAAGCCACTTCAGCGCCATGCAGCGCATTCCCAGTGTAAGCTGAAGCCCTAAATTCTCCACCTTGCTGCCCGAGCCTATTCCTGCCAGTTCAGGAGGCTTGCCTCTGCCATGCAAATCCCACTGATGCCGCTTCTGCCTATAGTCTCAGCACTCTAGGTGCACTGGGAGCAGGTGGTAGTGCATGCTTGAGCTCAAGAACATACATTCCCCACACCTCGCCTGGGTTCGGAGCTCTAGATCAGCACCACTTCCTGTGGCATTGAGGCCTCCTCCACATGTTCCTTCTATTAGGCATCTTTAAAAATTAAAGGGGAAAAAATTATTTAATTAAACAAGAAAGAAGACTGCCAAGCGTGGCCTGACAGACCAGGTAAAAGCAGCTAAGGACAAATATATATAGGCTTCAACCCCAACTCCAGTCACTGAAACTCCTTACCACTGTGGGCCACTGAACCATCAAGGAATTCAGCCTACACAGCAGTCTGACCCACCTCTGTAGTAAGCTACAAGCATTCCCCTGAAAACATCCTTAACAGTAACACAGAAAGACCTAAGGGCACCCTGGTCTCCCAGAAACTTGGGGCCTACAAAAGGATCAAGGAAAAAAATCAACAGACCACATTACTCTAAAAAAAAAACAACCAGAGAGATAAAACACAATAGCAGAGTTTATGGTGCTCATAGAAGAATCAGACCCGGAGCTGTCACAGAAAGAAGTCTTCAGAAGTCTGCTTGGAGCAATACAGGAGTTGAGGAAAGCAATGTAGAATAATGATTCAATGATAGAGGAGATGAAGTCCACAATAGAGGGGATGAAGTCCATGCACCAAACAGAAATACAGATGCTAATGGATGAGGTAGCAGAAGCCACACACAAAGTTACAGAATTTACGATTAGACTTAGGAGGCAGAGAACCATATCAGTGATCTTGAAGACATTCAAACAGACCTCAGCAAGCAAGAAAGATAGTCAGATAGAAAAATTTAAAAAGCAGAAGATAACCTGAAATCAATGACAGATGCTGTGAAGAGGAATATTATTTGAATAAATGGTCTACCAGAGCAGGACACACCACACAAGTGTACAGCATAGATAGTGAAGGAATCTCTGGAAGAAAATTGTCCCACCTTAATGAGGGAGAATCAAGGTACTCATACAGGAACCAGAGAGGACCCCAACTAGACTAAACCCCAAGAAGAATTAACCAAGACATATAATAGTAAAAATACCCAAATTCAAGGAAAAAGAGAAAATTTTAAGAGCAGCAAGAGAAAGGAAGACAGTCACATACAAAGCAGCTCAGGTAAGAACATACTCAGCCCAATCAGCAGACACCATGAAGATGAGGAGAGAGTGGAGCAATATCTTCCAAAAGGTGAAAGAAAAAAATGTCCGCCTAAGACATCCTTTACCCTGCCAAATTATCCATTAAGATAGATGGGGAGATAAGGGTCTTCCAGGATAAGGAAGGACTCAAAGAACAAGACACCCAACCCTGTGGAAGATACTAGCTGACTCAGAGGATCAACCTCCACAAAGCACAACCAGGGGAGCACCATATAGCTCAACTCCATGCAGAAGCCAATGTGCCAACAACAATTACCAAGATAACAGGGCCTTGGAGGGAAAAGAAGACAAGAAAGAAGCCCCACACACAAACACAGCACACTGATATGAAGGGAGATAGGAAAAAACCCAAAACACAAGACATGATATGACAACAATGAATCCACAGATTGTGATAATAACTGAAATCCCTGGCCTCAATTCGTACATTAAAAGAAAAGGGCTTGAGGACTGGCTCAGAAAACAACCCAACAATCGGTTACCTGCAAGAGACACATCTTAAGCAAACAGACAAAAACAAAGTAAGAATAAAAGGCTGGCATAAAGTATACCAGGTAATTGGCAACTTTATAAAAAGAGGTGGCAATCCTAATCTCCGACAAAATGGACCTCAAGGTTCAAACCATAAAAATAGACAAGGAGGGACACTATATAATGTTCAAAGGATAAGTAAACCAGGAACCAGTTACCATATTGAATATTATTCGCCCAATAATGGAGCAGTGAATTTTTCTCAATCTATTAAAAAGATGAAAAAAGAAATCACAGATTCTACATAGTAAGTGATTTTAATACTCAGCTATCAGATAAAGACAGATCACTGGGAAAGAAGCTCAGCAAAGAGGCTATAGAGCTAAACAAAACAATTAGGCAACTGGGCCTGATAGATAGACATTTATATAGTTTTTCATCTAACTGGAAAAAAAATCACATTCTTCTCAAGTCCACATGGCTCATTTTCAAGAATAGACCACACGCTGGGACACAAGTCAAGCCTGAGTAAATTCAAACACATAGATATTATTCAGACGTCTTTCTCAGATCACCTTCCTATACAGCTGGAAATTAATAAAAGGACGACCAGAAAAGCAAGGACAATCAATTGGAGGATAAACAACGATCTTCTGCGACATGAATGGGTTCAGGTCTAGATTATGGAAGATGTTAGGAAGTTTCTAGAAACTAATGAGAATGAAAATACAACATATCAAACGTATGGGATACTGCGGAGGCAGTTATCGGAAGTGGCTTGATATCAATAAATGCATATATGAAAAAAGAAGAAAAGCTTATGACTGATATGTTATCCCAAAACTTCCAACAACTAGAACAGAGTCAATAGAACAACCCCTACAATAGTAAAAGAAAATAAATAATAAAAAAATAAGGGCGGAGTTAAACCAGTGGGAAGACAAGAGATCGATGCAAAAAGATAAATGCAGTAAAAAGCTGGTTCTATGAAAGGATTGACAGTCTGCTGGTGAACCTAACCAAGGAAAGGAAGAAGCAAACATCAATAACCAGGATGAGGGATGAAACAAGGGTAATTACAACAGACCCCAATGAGATTAAAAGGATAATCACAAAGTACTATGAAGGACTGTATTCTAAATAATTCAGAAACATGGAAGACATGGATAAATACTTGGAAAAACAGTACCCCCACCCACCCCCGATTATCTCAGACAGAGATCAAGAACCTCAACAAACTGATAGTGAAAGAAGAAATAGAGAGGGTTATCAAGAAGCTACCAACAAAAAAATCCCCCAGGCCAGTTGGCTTCGCAGCAGAATTCTACGAAGCATTCAGGGAAGGGCTGACACTGATTCTCCACAAAGTATTCCAGAGCATAGGAAAGGATGACAAACTCCAAACTCATTCTACAAAACCAACATAACTTTGATACTCAAACAGGGCAAAGACCCCACAAGTATAGAGAACTACACACCGATATCTCTAATGAACATAGATTCAAAAGTTCTTAACAAAATATTGGCCAATATGATACAAAAGTATATAAAATATATCATCCACCACGACCAGGTAGGATTCATCCCAGGGATTCAGGGATGGTTTAACATCCCCAAATCCATCAATATTATACACCACATTGATAAGAAAAAATATAAGAAACACATGATAATATCCATAGATGCAGAAAAATTGTTTGACAACCTCCCACACCCATTCTTAATTAAGACACACACGAAGATAGGAAGGGAAGGAAAATTCCTCAAGCTATTAAAGCTATCTACAAAAAGCCAACACCCAACATCATAGTCAATGGAGAAAAGACAAAAACAATCCCAATGAAAAAGGGGACAAGATAAGGATGCCCCTTTTCCCCACTTCTATTCAATATCACATGGAGGTTCTAGCTAACAACATAAGAGAGCAGAAGGACATTAAACATATCCAAATGGGGGAGGAGGAGGTGAAACTATTGCTATTTGCAGATGACATGATCCTGTACATTGAAACCCCCAAAAGCTCCACAACAAGAGTACTTACAGAGATAGAGGAATATGCAAGAGTGGCAGGATACAAGATCAACAAACATAAGTTGATAGGTTTGCTATGTACATCAGATAGGACCATGGAAGAGGATGAAGAAGGCAGTTCCCTTCACAGGAGCCAAGAACAAACTGAAATACCTAAGAATATATTTAACAACAACAATAAAGCTAAAGAAGTATACGAGGAAAACCACAGGACCCTA
>NW_022106084.1:5841124-5849786 GCF_000313985.2 Echinops telfairi
ACTAGCCTAAGATCATTGACCCAGGGAATTCATAGGCTCACTGCAAAAGGGAAGGGTGCACACACAGGTGAACTGGAAATTGACAAATGGGATTTAATAAGAAGAAAACACCTGTGTGCCTTGAAAGACTTCACCAAGAGGGTATAACAAGGCAGCCCACAGACTGGGAGAGGGTTTTTAGTAATGACACATCAGACAAAGGGCTTATTACTAAAATCTACAAACCCTCATGGCCTGCAAAAAGAGGAAAACCGTTAATCCCCTAAGGAAGTGGGTAAAAGAACTGAAAAGAAATTTCACTAGGGAGGAGACTCGTATGGCCAACAAACACATGAGAAAGTGTTCCCTTTCATTAGTCTTAAGAGAAATGAAAATTCAAACAAACAAGCATGAGATACCATCTAACACTCCTGGTTAACCCAAATCAAAAAATCAGAGAGCAACAAATGCTGGAGAGGATGTGGTGAAATAGGAACCCTCCTCCACTGCTGGTGATTGTGTAGATATGCACAGCCATTGTGGAAAAGGATCTGATGAAACTTAAAGAAAATGGAAATTGATCTACCTTATGACCCAGCCATCTCTCTACTGGGCATATACCCAGAGGAGGTATGAAATAAAACACAACCAGTCATCTGTGCTCCAATGTTTATTGTGGCGCAATTCACAATTACAAAGAGTTGGAAACAACCTAAATTTCCACCGATAGACGAGTGGATTAGTAAACTTTGGCACATACACACAATCAAGTACTATGCAGCACTAAAAAGCACAGACGATCACATGAAATGTGTCGTTTCATGGGAAGAGTTGAAGGAATTATGTTAAGTGAGGTAAGCCAATCTCAAAAGGACAAGTATAACGTGAGCCCCCTGAGGTAAGTGTAATCAGCACAACAGGAATAGAAGAAAAGACACTTATCTCATAATATACAGGTGGAAGCATAGGCAGTTGGGGGGAAGTCAGACAAAATCCAGGGATGTACATGTGAATCCAACATAAAGAAGGGGAAAGGGGGAAGAAGTAGGGAGAATGGGGGTGGGGAAAAACTGAGATGATGACATGGGGGCAACAGGGCACTAACCCACCCAGGGGAGCATTGGTTGTGTCTCCACAGAATTGGAGCATGCATACAGACCCCACCATGGTGCACCAAACCAGGAGGGCACCGTAACACATGGAGGAATGCATGAAAAGACTGGACTACAGGGCCAGCCCAACCAGAGCCAGTCTGACCCCCACCCTGGAAGTGTGTGCCACAGAGAGACACTAGACCTTCATGTGGGGGAAAGGAATTGACCTACCATGCCCACACAGAAGCAAACTAAGAAGGAAAAAGAGAAAGGGGCAGTTGGCCTAGACTCCATCCATATAGGCACACCAAGCCCAGAGGATGAGGTCCCTGTATGGAGCTGCTAAGTCACAGAGAGGACTGTGGTACTACCAACAACTCAAGACATGTTGTTCCCTAACTGGAGTATGCGGTAACAGAGGACAATAATGGTGACACACGGCAGAGAGACAGTATGGAATGAAGTATGGCAGATGAGCAATTGGAGTACAGCCGATCCACAGAGACCCTTAGGAGCACCAAAAATGGACTTTAGGCTAGGAGGGACAACCCCTAGATCTGCCCCAGGACCAGGGGGGAGGGACTCATGGGGGCCAGTGAACAGACCTGAACCTATGTAGGGTTTTTTTTTACTTTTCTTTTTCTCATCTTTTTCTCTCTCCTTCTTTCTTCAACCATATGTTTTCTTATTGTTCAGACCAGGACATTGATGGTTGCCTAATTATATGGGTTGGATCATGGGAGGGAAGCCTGGGGAGAAGGCAATGGCCCCAGACGGTAGAGGGAGAAGAAGGAAGTGGGGAGAAGGGTGTGGTGAGCGGATGGCATCATGGACAAGGGAACAACTAGGGAAGCAGAACCTGCATCTTGGAGAAGGTAGAGATCCTGTGAGTATTAGAGCAACACCAAGCTAGTGGAGAGGAAGCACTAAGAGGTGGAAGGGATAAAGTGATAGCAGGGCAGGAGGAGGCAAAAGGAAACAGAGGCACGCTCTAGGAAACAAAGGCATAGATAGGGAGATTAACAGAGGTGTGCACTTATGCAAATTCATTAATCCATAACAATAGTGATATTGGCCTATGTACATATATTTATAAGACAATACACTGAGGCTGCAGATGGGCCTTGGGCCTCGGCTCATACCTTCCCTCAATACAAGAACACTTTCTTCTAACAAATTGACATTCTGTGATGCTCAACCCCACCCCATACCCTCCTACACAATGGCTGAAGACAAAAATGGTTGAATAAGCAGATGTGGTGAAGACAGAGGATGATGCCTGGCTATTAAAAGATACAGTGTCTGGGGTCTTAAAGGCTTGAAGTTAAACAAGTGGCCACCCAACAGTGAAGCAACAAGCCCACATAGAAGAAGCACACCAACCAGTGGGATCATGAGGTGTCATTGAGACCAGGCAATGGACATCAGAAGATTCACAACAAACAGTAAACAAACAAACAAAAATGCATTGGTGAGAATGGAGGGGGGTGGAATGTAGACCCAAAGTCCATCTATGGACATTGGAACATTCCCCCACAGAAGGGTTGCAGGGAGGAGATGAGTCAATCAAGGTGCAGTAGAGCACTAATGGGTCACACAATATACGTCTGATCCCTGGAGACCTCCTCATCTCCCGCTTCCCATTCTAGACTAGACGGGAGCATGTACATAGGTACAGGCAAGAGATAAAACTCACAACACATGGACCCCAGGAACAGGAATGGGAATAGAGATACTAAAAGGGTAGAGGGAAGGGGAGGGCACAGGGGAGGAAGGGGGCACTGATTACAATGAATGGCACATAACCACACACCCCCATCCAGGGGGAAGAACAACAGAAACCAGAGAGGAAGGGAGACAGCGGTTGGTGTGAGATTTGAAAATAATTAACAATCTATAATCTAGCAAGGGGCCACGAGGGTTGGGGGGGCGGGGAGGATGGAGGGAAGAAAAGAGGAGCTGATCCCAAGGGCTCAATGGAAAGTAAATGTCTAGAAAAGAAGGATGGAATATATGTACAAATATGTCAGATACAATTGATATATGGATTGTAACAAGAGTTGTAAGAACCCCCAATAAAATGATAAGAAAGAAAGAAAGAGAGAGAGAGAAAGAAAGACAGATTCCATTAGGATTTCAGGTCTGCTTATGAGATTAAAACCAGCCATATCCAATGCCCATCCCAAATTATATTTGATCAATATTTACCAAGCTTCTTCAGAATAAAGATAAATAAGATGAAAAGAGTAAGATAAAGAGGGCTATCTTCAGAATAAGGTAAAGAGGGCTAGGAACCAAACAATCTGTCCATGCACTGCCTCTAATGAGCTCTGTGGCTTTAGGAATCCCACTTAGTGTTCTCTGGCCCTGGTCACTTCAGCTCAAATTGAGCAAGATAATCTGTGGTCCAATTCAAAAATTATTCTGCTCAGTTAACAGGATTGTAGTCATTTACAGGAAAGTTTTATTATGGAGACCATGGGAGGCCAGAACATAAAACTTTATAACTTCAAGCACTTTGGCTATTTTAAGCATCATTATATTTGAAAGAAAATAGTTCCAACTGTTTTTTAACTAATTCTTCTTATGAACTTTCTAACAGTCCCCAAATTTATTCAAATTAAGCAGCAAATGGTGACATCCTAGAGAAGATATACATTTACTTTTAAATTGCTTCCTTTATATTTTACATATCATTGAATTTTCAAATAATACAATTAGCAACAGCACAAAAAACATAAGTGAATAGAATTTAAATTGTGAAGCTACAGGGATAGAAGGTTTTAATCACTAGATGTTCTGTAGCATAACTGAATCAAGTTGTTTATGGTAATTTTATTATCTCAGCCTTCTTTTTAAGCAGAGTTATTATATCTTCTTATGATATATGATATCACACTTTCAGAAGACCTTTCAGTAATTGGAGTTCCATGAACCTGGCTTCTAAGGCTCATTAATGTGAAAAATCATCTTCAAAGTTAGGTAAGTATATTAATTTCATTTTAGCTTGGTACTTCCTACTAGGAAAGATATTCTCTGTATATTCTCTGAATGTATTCTTAGTTAGAGATCATCTCTTTTTTGTCAACACTGTGCTAATGAGTTTCATATACATCAGACCTATTTATAACAGGAGGGATTTAATTCTTCAAACTAAAAATGTGCATGTGTCCATTTTACTCCCCTTGCAAATTTGTTTCCCAGAAACCCACCGGTAGGGGTTCTTAACCTTGCTTGATTTCTCTTTAGAATCACCTGGGGAAACTGAAAAAAATTTTAGCTGGTGCTGATTATCCCCAGATAGCTTAAATTAAAAATCCCAAAGGTAGGGTTTCAGCGATTCATATGCTTTAAAAGATTCCCAGGAAACTGGTAACCTGCATTAACCACCTATGTCCTTAAACTTACATTGGTGATGGTCTTAACTATACTTTGCTCCCATCCCTATGCTTATTCTGATAAAAACAAAAAAACACTCAAAATCACTCAACTTACTGCCCTCAAGTTGATTTTGATTCATAGTGGCCAGACAGAGCAAAACTACCCCTGTGGGTCTCTGAGGCGGTAAATCTCTACGAGTACAGGGAGTCTCACCTTTCTTCTGTGGAGGTGCAGGTGGGTTCACAGTTAACTGAGGTCCCCAGCCCAAAGCAGAGCCCATTATGCCACCAGACCTCCTTCCAACCTCCCGAGTACTTACTATTTCTCCAGTTTCCAAAAACTCTTCAAAGTGCTCATGAAATAGTAGTGTGCTTGATGTATCCTTCTTAACAATTCTCTAGAGTTCACAGTATGTGTGCTATCCCATTTTAGAGATCAGAATGCCTTGGCTTACAGAATTAACAGACTTAGATGTTTCTTTGTCAAATCTAGTATGTATTCCACTATTTTTACCATGCTTCTGCCAAGCTGGGAACCTCAAGGTCCACTTTAATCACAGTTTGTTTTCATATGGAACTGTCACCCGAGACTATCTAAAGGAAATGGCAAAAAAGACATCCAAGTGAATGTGCTGGGGCACATGGGCAATCTTCTTCAATCCACGATCATTCTTTTTATGGTTTTTAGGAAGTGCTTCAATGCTTTGTAATAAAAATTTTATCCTACTAAAGATAGAAGCTCTGGTGGCACAAAGGTTAAACCCTCAGCTGCTAAACACAATGATGGCGATTTGAACGTACCCCGAAGCTCTGTGGGGGAAAGACCTGCTGATCTGCTCCCATAAAGATTAAAAAATCAAACTCAAATTCACTGCCATCAAGGAGATTCCAACTCGTAGTGACTCTATAGGACAGGGTAGAACTACCTACTGGGTTTCTGAGACTGCAATCCTTTACAGAAATAGAAAGCCTCTATTTTCTCCTGAGAGGCTGGTTGGTTTGAACTGTTGATTTGCATTTAGCAGCCCATCACATAACCATAGAAAATCCTATGGGGCAAATATATTGTGTCCGAATTTTAGTTTCATTCCTTCTACTTTGGATTAATATTACTTCAATAGTTGCAATTAAGCACTTATACTTTTTCATTTGCTACTCACTAAGGTCTATGGCTCCCAAATCCAAGATATGAACCCTTGTGTGTTAGACAGGGGTCTCTAGAGAAACAAAACCAGAATGCTAATAATTATATATATATATATATATTTATAGAGAGAGATACCATGAGAAATAAACAGTTAATTAAATTATAAAGCAGTACAAATGGTTCCATGCAACTCACTCCTGTGAGACAGCTGTGAGACACTGGCAGTCCTTCAAGTCTTGAGGGCCTCCGGGTAGTCCTCTGTAGACCAATTCAGGCTCTCCAGGCACAGGCAGCAAACAGTAAGGCAGGTCACCAACAGTCAGTCAGATGACAAGGTCCGACAGTCCCCAGCTCAAGAGATGTAAATTCTAATAGTGTAGTGAAGCAGGTCTTGAAGGAACATCAAATTACAGCAACACAGTCCACAGGGTAGGTGTCCCACAGGTAGTGTAGCTTGAAAATTGAGGCACAGAACAAGCAAGGCAGCAGCACACTGGTCCAATAATCAAAGAGCCAGAGACAAGAAAGGCGAGGCTCACGAACCATTTCTCTCTCCGCCCTTCAATTAATCCCACATGTGTTTATCGGCCAGGTTTGCACAATAAACATTAACTATCTCACCTTGTATGGCATTTTGAGATTAACTCCCTTGGACAGCCTTGAACCATCCAATAAAAAATCATGAGACAGTCAGTACAAATAAAGAAATAACAGTAACTGAAGATTTATGACATGTAAACTTTGTCTTAATCTTCACAATAGTCCTTTGGAGTTTTAGTAAGTGAACCTGACATTGAACTCACAATAGATTAATTATACATCCTCTTATTGTTCGTTACTAATATAGATAATGTACTTAATGGAAAATATATTAAGCATAAGATATCTTTTAAGATGAATTGTGTCATTTAGAATTGACTAAATACTGGGAATAGAATTTTACACTTGGGAACAAGGACAACTTGATATGCCGCACACATACACATCGCTCATCCCAATTCTGTAACATTGTTTTCTTCTGAGAGGAATGAAATGATATCATTTGCAGCTTTTAGTCTCGTTCATTACTTAAGATGAACAAAATAGTTTTTAAGTTTATAGAAATGTACAACCTCGTGATACAATTATAGTTCTTATACCTATTGGCAATGACCCTGATATTGCCTAAATGCCACTAGTGAATGAAAACCAATTACAGTTCTTTCAGGCTAAAATACAGCAGATGAATATCACTAATTATGCAATGAAGCTAACAATAATACTAAAAACATTGGCAATAAATGTATTCACAGGAAAGACAGAGTAAATGTAGCAAATCAGCCATTGTAAGGAGAAGGGGGGAGACAAAGGCTGAAATCTTTCTGTGTTACACAATGGATATCTTTAAATGCTTTAATTATCATACAATAATTACTTCTAGCTCAGCACAAAGTCAATTTTCATAGCTGTCACAAACCCCCAAATGCCCAAATACATCTTTAACACATAATGATGATTGTGAGGTTTATATTAATGAAGCTATGACAAGACTCAGATGGCAAACAACTAGAGTTGACATTTAATTTTGCCAATAACCATAGACCAATTTATAAGATCACAATTATTTAAGTGATTGAGAAGGAAAAAAATGGGGATTTGTTTGGATTTGGGGCACGTAATTGCAATTCAACTGCATTAAGCTAACCAAGTTATTCTTCTATGTGGGTTTCTACTCTAGTCAAATTAGATCATGCATAAACACTAAGGATTCCAATGGATCAGTAAACCAACTTCATCCTTACTGTGGACACTTAGTGGCTTAATGTGAATTGCTAATGTGAACACAAACCTATCATATGAGGGAAGCTGTTTAATAGAGACATTGGCATCTATGCCAGTTCTTTCCCTAGTATTTGCCCCAGAGGCAGTAGGAGATAGGAAAAAAGAATTTGTTCTCACCTCACTTAGCTGCAGTTTTTCTGATTCACTTGTGGTGAGCATCTCATTTGCCTATTGGTTATTTAAAGAAATATTAAAGCTAAGTTGATAAATTCACCTTGTGATTGTAGCCCACATAATCTCTTTAGAATATAATTGCTATGATGAAATCATTAAAACTGAAGGTGACTTTCTCTATGATAATGAATAAGAAGGACTTCAAAAAATTTATGAAAAAATTCTCTTTTAATTCCATTGCTCCATGAACGTTTTCATTGTTATATTTTAGGTAAATGAGATTGCTGATTATAATAATCTTGATAGTTTACGCTTGGGTAAATGTGTTGTTGTTAGGTGTCGTCAAGTCATAGAGACCCTGGGAAACGCTGTTCAGGCCTGTGTAATGCTCACCAGTTTTATGTTTCAGTCCATTGCTGGAGGCACTGTTAATCCATCTCGTGGAAGGCCTTCTCCTCTTTCAATGCCCCTCTACTTTACAAAGCACAACGTCCTACTCCAGGTGCTAATGTCTCTTGACAACATGCAAATATATAAGAGAAAGTCTTGCCCCTCCTTGCTTTTAAGAAGCATTCTAGCTAGACTTTTTCCAAGACAGACCTGTTTGTTCTTTTATCAATTCAAGGTGCTTTACATGTTCTTTGACAACATAATTCAAATGCAATTATTCTTCTGTAGTCATCTTTATTCACTGTCCAACTTTCACCTGCATATGACATGATTAAAAATGCCATGGCCTGAGTCAGGCACATGTTGGCTTCAAAGTTAAATCCTTGCTCTTCAACACTTTAAAGAGGTCTTGAGCAGTAGATATGTTCAATTAATACACCATTTGATTTCTTGACTGCTACTTCCATGAGTGTTTATTTTGGATCCAAGATAAATGAAATCCTTGACAACTTCAAACGTTTCTCCATGTATCATATTGCTGTTGGTTTAATTGAGAGGATTTTAATTTTCTTTGTATTGTGTTGTAATCCATAGCAGAGGCTACAGTCTTTGATTTCCAATATCAAGTGGTCAATCCTTCTCAATCAGGACACATAGTTGTGGAATGTACCCTACAAGCACTATAAAAAGAAGCTATTGCCCCAGGGAATGCTGAAGGCAGACTTTGGGGCCAGGGC
>NW_022106084.1:5851198-5852659 GCF_000313985.2 Echinops telfairi
GGAGAGGAAATGTTTTGAGAATGATGAGGGCAATGACTGTACAAATGTGCTTTACACAATTGATGTATGTATGGATGGTGATAAGAGTTGTATGAGCCCCTAATAAAATGATTTAAAAAAAAAAAAGAAGAAGCTGTTGCACATTTTGTGGTGGTTTAGAAGAGGAATAGCTAGAAATGTGGAAGCTAATATGTAGATAATAAGTAGCAAACAAGGTTCTAGATTTAACTCTGATGTAATTAGATTTGGTCTTGATAAAGTCACTTCTAATTAATAACTTACATTATAAAGAAGCAAGCCTCACTATATGAGAATAATGTTTTTAGCACTTTTCATGCTACATTCCTTTCGGTACTATTTCTGAAGCTTTGTAATCTAAAAATAATTTATTTGAATAGCTGTATTCTAACTTAAAAAGATAAAAATAAATATAAAAATTTTACTACAAAGAAAAGAAGCCAAGAAAAATAAATAATAAAATAGTGATGTTGGACCAAAAATTCCATGACTTGGCTCAGACCTACCTTAGTCCTCAAAGAGACATTTTTGCTTTTTAAAAGGCCTTTTTCCAGAGATTTGTCGAAGCAATATGAGGGGCACTCTCCCCAAAATGGAAAAAACACCTCTACTGGGTGGAGCTTTCGTATGCATTTGTCCAACTAGGCGAGCATCAAGCAACTTGCTGTGAGTTAGGGCACCCAGTGGTGTCCCCTGGGAAGGTTCTCTTTGCTCTCAATGAATTTTTTCATAAGAGCAATTTCACTCAAATCTTTTTTGTGTGTGATGGTCAATTTAAGAGAACAGTGGGCACCTGTGAAATTTTGTTTCCTGCTAGTAAAAATGCCACAAAAACTGTTGTGATGTTGAACACAGAATTATGGGGAAAACTCAAGTGTATGGGTGGTTTTTCCATTCAAAAAAGGTGAAATGGTGATTGATGACAAGCCTTGTTCTGGACGTCAATTTCCTGAATGGAGGAAAGGCTGACAGGATGCGTGCACTGGTGCTTGAAGATCAGCCACAGACCGTTTAAGAGATGGGGAAGTCATCTGGACTATCTTGGAGCTTGATTCAGTGAATTTTAACAGAAGATTTGGGAATGAGAAGGATCGCTGTGAAATCTGTGCCTCGGGTTCTGAATGAGCAGGAAAAAGGGTGTGAACACGCGGTGCTTTGAAAGAACAGCTGTGAAGCGACCCAGATTTTTCCCCCAAGGTCATTACTGGTGATGAGACATGGTACTATTCCTATAACTTTGAAAGCAAACATCAGTCAAGTCAGTGGAAGATGCCATCCTCACCTCACCCCCCAAAAGTCCCTCACCAAATGAAATCAAAGATCAAGACAATGCTCTCTCTTTTTTTTTTTTTAATCAATTTATTGGGGCTCATACAATTCATCACAATACATAGATCAATTGTGTAAAGCACATCTATACATTTGTTTCCCTCATCATTCCCA
>NW_022106084.1:5854122-5903542 GCF_000313985.2 Echinops telfairi
ATTGCCTCTGTTTTGTGAGGTGGAGGACTTTGTGGACTGGTGTTGGGTTAATGGGTTAATGTTGGACTTGTGAGCTGGAGCAGCATTGGGTTGGGATGTTTTCATGATGCACATTTTCTTTACATAAAACTCTTTCTTATTCATGAGTTGCTGTGGATTGTTTCTCCAAAGTACCCAGACTAATACAACTTGTTAACTGCAAGGTCAGAAGTTTGAAACCACCAGGTGATCCGAGGGAGAAAGATGGGGCTTTCTATTCTCATAAAGACTTACACTCTCAGAAACTCAGAGGGTCAAGTTATACCCTGTTCTATGGGGAAACTGAGTCAGCATTGACTTGATGGCAGCGATTTTGTTGTTTTTATTCAGTCTGTAGGATGAGCAAAGGATCAGAGAACCTAGGCTATATAACACAGAGCTCATTGAGACCCTGTGATATATAGCTGGAACATCCTTACTTATTTAAAGCCAAGAGGAGTTGACATCCTTACTTACTGATGCAGGTAAAAAGCTACAGTCTTCAATATGAATTACACCTCAATACTTTCCACGTTCAGTTGGATCACCTCGCTTTGGAATGAACACAAATATGAGTGTCTTCCAGTCAGTTATCCTAGTAGCAAGGAATTTCCTCCAAATTTCTTGGCATAGACAATTGAGTGACATTGCATTTGATAGCTTGTCAAATTCCTAGACCCTGTTTTTCTCCAAAGCCTTCAGCGTAGCTTGGATATCTTCCTTTGATGCCATTAATTTGTGATTATGCACTGCCTCTTGAAATGGGTAAACATTGACCACTTCTTTTTGGTTCAGTAACTGTATCCCTTTTATAGTTCAATATTTTGCTCATAGAGTGTATCATATTCCATCTCAAGGTTTGAATTTTGTCTTTAGTACATTCAGCTTGCGAAATACTGTGTTCCTTCTTTTTGTTTTCTAACTCCAGGCCTTTTGTGTTTTCTTGCAATACTTTATTTTGTCGTCTTGAGCCATCCTTTGGAATTTTCCTGTTCAGTTGTTTTTCTTCATTTCTTCTATTTTCTAAAGGTACTCTATGCTCCAGAACATATTCTGGAGTTTTTTGGTGACATAATTTGGTATTTTCTTTTATTCCTGTCTTTTAAATTACTTTTTCTTTAAGTATGATAATCCTGATATGATCCCACAACTGATCACATCTAACCACAGTCTGTCAATGTGTCATATTTGTGTTTCTGTGAGACTAGGATCTACTCCATCAGTTAAGCAAATATTAGTTGACTTTCCCACAGTCCACAAGTTTCAGCAATGCGTTCATACTAATGCAGACTAGCATGAAGGTCCTGGCAATCTACTTATAAAAAAATTACCTGTAAAACTTTATGAATAGCAGTAGAACCGTGGCTACTACAGTGCCAGAAGATGAGCTCCTCGGGATGGAAGGCACAGAAACCCGAAAACTAGGAAACAGCCACCTCCTCAAGGAAGCATCAACCTTAAGGGTGTAGCTAGAATAAAACTTTTGAGAAGACCATTTGTTCATGCATTATTGTTGTTGGAGATGCCGTCCAGTAGGTTCTGATACACAGCAAACTTTTCACAACCGAATGAAACACAACCCAGTCCTGGAACATCCTCACAATTGTTACGTTTGATCTCGTTGTTGTACCGACTGTGTCAATTCATTTCTTTGAGGTTTTTCCTCATTTTTGACAACTTTACCAAATATGATGTACTTCTCCAGGGACAGGTGTCCTCATAACATGCTCAAGGTACATGAGATGAAGTCTCACCATCCTTGCCTCCAGGGAGTATTCTGGCTATACTTCCTCTGAGACAGATTGATTTGTTCTTCTGATAGCCCATGTTATCTTCAATCTTCCTTACCAACAGTATAGTTCAAGTGCATCCATTCTTCTGAAGTCTTCTTTAGCCAATGTCAAATATTGATATGTATATGAGGCCATTGGAAATACCCAGGCTTGGGTCAGGCACACTTGGTCCTCAAAGTGACATCCTTGCTGATGTGACTTGCATCCTTGCATGACTCATGATCAGAAGAGATAGCTGAGAAATATCCATTAATATTTAGAACATGGAGCAAAGTTAACACCAGGATTTGGGCTGAACATCCTGGGAGAGAATGTTTAAGTAATTTAGCTTTCTGAAGGGAAGACAAGAAAAAGAGTGGAGGTGCTTAGCTAGAGTTCTTCAATGGTAAATCCTCCTGGAAAGCTTTCAGGGTTCTGCCTTTTGAAAGTAAGTCATATGAGTTCAGAGGGGTCTCCACAGACTTACCAGAGAGTAGAGGTATCTGTGTTAGCAATAACTTCTTCTTTCATGAAACTGACTACAAACCATATAAATACAAACCCAAATTGCCTGAATCCTCAGCTCAACTCTCCCTTAGCTAAATCTAAAATTACCCTTAGCCACTCAAACCTCACCTAAAATGAAGGGAATTTTCATGCTTGAGGAATTATCATGGAACTTAAAGTTTAGTCAACTGCAATTTAATGGATTGGTTGGCAAAATATTTAAAAATATATTCCCATATGAACAGATATCTAGAGCATCTTCAGGGTCTCTGAAAAAGACCTAGACAAATATGTGCATCTAGAGCTCAAACTTTATTTTATTAACAACAGATTCTTCTACTTAATACTCATAGCTTCTTGAGTGCTGTGAGAACATTTAAAAAAAAATTCATCACATACTCTGCCCTTCACACAAGCCATTATGGATACTTATTTCATAGAGAACTGGTTTCAATTAATAAGAGGAAACAAACTACCTTTCCTGCCAAAATAAATAGCAGGATCAAGCAAAGTTCCTACAATAAAATTATTTTTAAGCTGAATGTAGTAGGTAGTTCCTTATTAATACTTTTGGGAATTTTTGGTGGCATTTGTTCATCTAACCTTGCTTTTCTAATTTAGGAAGACGAGTCTTCTGTGAGACTGTGCTGTGCCTGCTTCTTAATATAGAAGTGGAAAAGGCCCGTGATGTCCTTTCCCTGACTCTTGTCAGTCCTTGAATTGTACACCCCAAAGATAAGTTGAAGTCCTCACCTCTGGTACATGTGAATGTGACCTTCTTTGGAAATAGAGTATGAAGATGTGGGCTATGTTAACATGAGATCACACCAGAGGAGGGTTGGTCCTAATCCTATATCAAAACCAAACTCATTGTCATCAAGTCGATGACAACTTAGAGCAACCCTCTAGGAAAGGGTAGAACTGCCACTGTGGGCTTCTGAGATTGTAACTCCTTAAGGGAGTAGAAAGTCCCGTCTTTATCCCTCAGAGTGGCTGGTAGTTTTCAACTGCTGCACTTATAGTTAGCAGCCCAACTTGTAAGCACTGTGCCATCGGAGCTCCTTAATGCTATATGAATAGTCTTATAACTGAGAAGATACATAGGAACAGTTATACAGAGCAAGGACATCACGTGATGCTGCTGCTATCAGTCAGGGAGCACCTCACTCTAATTTAGATTTCTAGTTTTCAGTAAATTTCTCTCTTTACATGCCACCCTTTGTGGTAATTTATTAAGGACGCCTTAGGAAAGAATGAACTAAGTGTTGCTGACCAGCTATAAACACTAGAGATTTACACCAGGAAGTTAGTAATAACAAAAACATTCCAGGAGCAACTAGTTCAGTGGAAGAAGCCCAGTCATGAGATGTGATTTCTAGGCTCTGCAGTGGTAGTAGTACTAGGAGCAAGATTCCTTATCTGACAGAATCTCTAGAGATGCAGAGCTGTTTAGAAATTAATTTAACTTCTCTTCCTTTATGTTCCATGATAGTCCCTCCTGTTGCCCTGTCTCATGGACCATCTATTCTCTCTTGCTTTTAAAGGCTAGTTGTGATTTCTATTTTCATTTGAGTTTAGTCACCATCACTTCTAACTCTGACTATCTATACGATACCTCCTTTTTCTGCCTACAGCCTCCCCATACCCATCCAGCCTCTCTAATTCAATTTCTATATTGAAACCAGAGCAGAATTTTCAAATGGAAATCAGGTCATGCGTCTGTGTAAACCCTTCATTGGATTCTCAGTGCCTTTAAGATAGAACTAAAACCCAATAAAACCCTACATAGTCTCTCCAAACTCATAACAGGATGCTCATCTTTTGATTAATCCAAAGCAGTCCCTTTATATCTGACCCTTCTTTCAACCAACTATGTCCTATTCATTTTTCAAATCTCACCTCAAGTATGACATTCTTCAGAATGCCTTCCCTGACCCAGACCAAGTCTGGGGTATTAAAAGTTCTTATAGAACCAAATACAACCCTTTCTTAAGTTTTATCATTTGCAGTAACACACTTGTGTGTGTGGGTATGTGATTTGATGCCCATATTCACAATTAAGTGGTAAGGACCACGAGTGGCATAAAGCTGAAACATAGGGATTTCTCAATATGAAGTAAAACAGTTCAATAAAGAATTTAATATAGCGTAGCATGCTATTCTCTCAACCCCCTGCCCTACCATGCTCTAAACCTGGAAGTGTAATTAACTGCTCTTTCCCTTTATACTATATTTAGTCAGGTATTTACACTTGTCATTCATCCTTGAAAGCGCCCTCCTTCATCTTCACTTTATAGTCTCATTTTCACTATGCTAGCAAAAATATACTTTTAAAAGCAGTCTTTATTATCATTTCTTTTCTGTATTCTCCAGGCTCTCTTGTAATTCACCTCACACATTACTGAAAAATGTAATGTATATGCCAAAAATAAAGAAAATATTCAAGTGTATAATGACATGTATTACAGGAGAGACCATAGGAGCTTTTTAGCATGTCAACTCCTAAATATAATAATTATAAGTCATCAAAATCTGCTCTCAATGTTACTAGAAACCACATTTCTCAATTCTTCCCAATATAAAACACCCATTCTTAATAAGAAAATCTAAGTATTTTCTAAGTCACATAATTTATGATTTCCATCCTTTCTTCTTTTATCAAATTGTTCATATTTCTTGGAATGTCATCATCTTGGTTTGACTGGAAAAGATTACAACCCTCTTACAACTACGGTCTCATTTGTCCCAGATAATTTATAAGATTCATATAACAGATAATTGTGAGTTAACATTGAGAAATGTAAATGCAATCGTAATTTTCAATCATCTATTACCAAGAAGTGGGATAAGAAGTACGATGAACAGATACTTAGACTTTGCCCCATGTTCTTTGGACATGTTATCAGGATAAACCAGCTCCTAGACAAGGACTTAATGCTTGGTAAAATAGAACGTCATTAAAGACGAGAAAGTTGCTGAAAGACGTGGGTTGAAACAGTGGCTGCAACAATGCACTTCACCAGAACACGGGTTCTCAGTACTGGTCAGGACGGGCAGCATTGTGTTCCTTTGTGCTGTCGCTATGAGTCGGAACAGACAGGAAGGCACCTAACAGGAACCTAAGATCAATATAGAAGAGGACATGCAGCCTAAGGGCACTGATCCATTGTCACTATGAGAACGCTCCTTCCATTCCACATTATGTCTGTGAGAGCCAATCATCCTGTAATATGTCGTTGTTTTCTGTTCATTCTTACTGTTGAAAGAGATTCCATTATAAGAATAGCACAATATATTTTCCCTTTTATTGCTGATGAACATATCCATCATTTCCCATGTTTGGTTCATATAAAAATGCTTTTGTGGATGCTCTTGATTGTTGATATGTACATATGTGGTAGTTACATAATCTCCTGTCAACTTGTGAAGGGGTGGAGTCTAGCCTGTCAATCAGGCCATAGCCAATGAGGTCTCTGTGTGGTCATGGCCTTCTCCTGAGGATTCTGGGAAATCCTCTATTCCTCTCTGCAGGCAGGGCACACATTCTCGTTGCTTCATCTTCCTGCTGACAAGCCATATGGAGCTACACGCATGCAGCCAGAGCCCTGGAACTGGAGGAGTCATGTGGAGACCCACGTCAGTGCTGAGATACTTCCACCATCACTGAGTCCACAAGACTTTCAACCCACTGGCCTGTGATCTTCCTGCATTAAGCATCATTGCATGGCTGCATGGGCCTAAAGAGGAATTTATGGACTAGTATTGAGATATGGGGTAATATCAGACTTATGGACTTGATCTGGACTGGGCTGGGATGTTTTGTTAATGTACAATTACTCTTTGATAGATAGTTCTCTTTTATACACATATGAGTGTTTCTGGATTTGTTTCCTCTAGCAAACCCGGCTAACCCAATATATTTCTGTTAGGAGCATTACATACTATAGGGTAGTTGGATCACAGGGCAAATATATGTTCAAAGCTTTAGTAGATGCTGGAAATCATTTTTTAAAGTAGCTGTATTAATGTATGCTGCTTCTGAGTCCCTAAGTAGCATAAACAGTAAAGAATTTGTATGGTAACGGAAAGGTTGGCAGTTCAAGTGCACTAAGAGGTACTTTGGAGGACAGAATTGATGATCTACTTAAAAAAGAGCTATTAAAAACTCTATTGCTCTTTCTGATTCATCTTCCTGCTGAAAAGATACATGGAGCCATGATGAGCCCAGCCTGAGCCCTAGAAATGAAGGAGCCACATGGAGACCCACGCCAGTGCTGAGATGCTTCTACTCCCACTGGATCCACAAAATTTTCCACTCACAAGCCTGTGATGTTCCTGCATTCAGCATCATTGCATGTGTTGCGTGAGTCTGAAAAGGAATTTATAGACTTGTATCAGATATATGGGCTAATATCAGACTCATGGATTTGATGTGGATTGGGTTGGCATGTTTCTTAATATACAATTACTTTTTGATATAAAACTCTGTCTTATATAGATGAGTGTTTCTGGATTTGTTTCTCTAATCATCCCAGGCTAACACATTATGGTACTTTGGGAGTGGAATACTAGAGTAACATATCATGAAGATGGAGAATGGAATGCTTGTTTGACCTCTGCCTCATGGTAGATTTTCTTCTTTGGCTGGCCAGAGGTCAGATATGGCCATGCAGTTTACTAAGCTGTTCTTAGGAGAGAAAGTAAGAAGTTAAAGTTTTCATTATTTTCTTTGGTTATTCCTGTTTGAAATGGTGAAAATGAATGTGATTAAGGTATATTTTGAGTGCAGGGAACAAAATAGCCCCTTGAATTTCTCAGACCATGTTGCTTAGTGAAACTAGCTGACAGAAGGCCAAAGTGGCTGACAGAAAGTCTGACCCTGACTTGATTCAGTCAGAGACCTAAGACAATATTTTGTATCAATGGAATAGTTTAGATAAGGATTAAGATAAAATAGATATGGAGTGAACTTGACTGTTTTAAGAATTGAGTTTAAGATTTGGCTGTACTAGGTTTACACTGTTTTGTTCTGCTTCTTGCTTTTAATAGAAATGATTATTGGGGAGTATGAAAATAGAGATCTTGTAAGCTCCCTTGCCTTCAGCCACTAATTTGAATCTTTAAATGGGTTAGAACATGCCTGCAAAGAAGGTTTTGAACAGCTAAGCCCCACCCAGTGTCTTGAGTGCTCAAGATAAAGGTGAAGAGACTAGTGGTTTGTGTCAGAAGCTGGATAAAAAATGGAGCCATAAAGAAACTCTCCTCTCTAGGATGAATGTTAAAGGGAGCCTGTGGCATCCTGAAATGCTTGCGAGATGACCATCTGGATCCAATTGTTGGGTGGAAATGGGGGAAAAGCAGCAATAGAGAGATGGGTTGAGTCTGGCTACTGACACCCATGGACACGGTCTCAGGGATTACAGGATAAGAAGAAAGCGGGTTGGCTGGTCTGAAGTTTATAGAGTTATGCGGAACCAGGGTTGTTGAGAATTTGTGATACTGCCCATGGTCTAAAGACCAGGAGACCAATGGGCACCTGGTGAGGCTAAGCAAAGTGACCCAAATTGAGTTAAACAGAACCCTGTCAGATGAAGAAATGATTTTTGAGTCTTTTAATTGGTGCATATTGCTGCTGACTTTATGGATGGCTTGTCCTGATGACTTTGCTTAAGGATGCAGACTCACAAGGTTCCAACTGGAATGAGGATTCTTCACATCATATAATATGATTGTCTCCTTAGAGCACTGGGTTGGTGTAAGTGGCAGTATAGAAATTGGATATCCAAAATAGGGAGGTTAAAGGCATGAAGTGGTTGGCTTACAAACTTTCATTGTTGGAGGAATATATTCATAGGATTAAAGTGTAGGTGTTCACTTAACTGGAAATCGTTAGGCAAAGAATGTTTTTGTTTTGTTCACTTATGGAATATTACGTTTAAATAAGGCTGGCAAATATTGAATTGTATCCATTTTAGTTTTAGTCTATTAGGTACACATACAATTTTACATTGGTTTTGTTTTAAAATTACATATGGCTAAGGAGTTGTATAAAAGTGTCGAGTTGACAAGGGTGGTCTGTGGCCAGCTACATAATCTCCTGTCAACTTGAGTGAAGGGGTGGAATCTAGCCTATCAATCAGGTCATAACCAATAATGCCTCTGTATGGGCACAGCCTCTTGAGGATTCTGAGAACTCCTGTATTCCTGCCTGGAGGCAGGACATACACTCTCTCTGCTTCATCTTCCTGTTGACAAGAAACATGGAGCCACACTGATCCTAGCCAGAGGCCTGGAGCTGGAGGAGTCACATGGAGACCCATGCCAGTACTGAGATGCCTCCACCGCCACTGGATCCACAAGACTTTCCACCCTCAGGCCTGTGATCTTCCTGCATTCAGCATCATTGCATGTGTTGCATGAGTCTAAAGAGGAATTTATAAATTGGTATTGGACATATAGGTTAATATTGGACTTATGGATCTGAATGGGGCTGGGATGTTTTCTTAATATGAAATTACCCTTTGATATAAAACTCCCTTACACATAAAGAAGTAAAACAAAAAAAACAACCAACTCTATCGGGCACAGTTGTATTCTGATATACCATGCATGGGAATGTGAGAATAGACTCAATCACACATCTTTTTAAATGCTCTTTCCCCTGTATTTAAGAGTTTCTATGACTACCTTTTCACCAATATTTTCTACCAGCAGTCTTTTCATTTCAGTCACGCTGGTGGTATCCTACACAAATGTTACAGAAATATTATATCTGTTAAAGACTTAATTAAAACTATAAGGCATAATTTTTAGAGTAAAATTTGTTATTTAAAAAGATCCTTTGAATTAAATTGAGATTCTCAAGAGAACGTAAAATGTACTGCTTAGTATATTTTGTGGAGGATTTATGAATTGATAATCAGACATTGGTATAAACAAAGTATTGATAGTGATTAAAGAGGCAGCTTAGCCTTACGAAATGAGACTCAGAACATACGCAATGTAGCATCAAATATTGGATTCCTCACATATTAGCTGTGTCCTTAGGAAAGTTATTTCAATATCTTTGTCTTAGGTTCCCTATCTAAGAAATGGCAATAACCGTGGGCTATACTTCATGAAGACTATTATGAGAATTAAATGAGTTAGTATAACTAAAACACTAGAACAAGTGAGGAATTCAGTAAGCAGGGAGTATTAGTTTGCAATGCTATTTTACCAAAACCTACATGAAATCACTTACGCATATCTTTATTTTCCCACTCCCATTATTTGACCTGCCCTTATGTGAAGTCAATGAAGTTCACCCTATTCCTCCTCTACTAATCCAGCTACCCATCTGGTAAACACATCTCAGGTTAGGAGGGAGAAATGGAGGGGACCCCCACAATTATTCCCTCTTCTTCTAAGATTGGCATAGATTCTTAAGCAGATTTTTTTAAAGGCAGAAAACCATGGATAATATTTTTCAACTTGTCCAAACTCCTCAGTTTCATATAAGGCTAGTGAAACCTGAGATTCCAAAACAAAACTCACTACCAGTGAGTCAATGCCAGGCCTGTCGGGCAGGCAAGAACTCTCTCTGTGAGTTTCAGAAGCTGTCATCTTTCCAGGAGTAGAAAGCCCAGTCTTTTCTGCCACTGAGATGCTGGTGGTTTTCAACCGCTAACCTTGCAGATCAACCAACTGGTTGCAGCCAGGAAGTGTAACCAGTACTCCTCTAAAACTTCTTCTGAAGCCTAAAGGTGTTAATGAATTCCAATGCAAACCACACACACATTGTAAGGTAAGTCATAAAGTATTGTTACTCAAGTTTTGTTCATATATACCTGGGTTTATTTCAAATAACATGTGTTTAAATGTGCCTGGCAATCAACAGATGGCATCAGACAAGTACTCATAGTAATATCCTTGTCTTAATCTTGTTAAATAAAAGATCAAATCCAACAGTGGCCAGTTAAATTCAAAGCAGACGTTTATAATAACTGGGTTTTTTTCTTTGTTCATTTGTTTTGGAGACACCAAAGGGATTATCTTGATAGATGTTTTTAAGGACTCAGGATGGTGACTGGAGTGATGACAAAGATGTGTTAACAAAATCAGAAACTGCTCTCTCTGCCTGGACCTGGGCCCTGAAGCCATGGCTGGGGAATATCAACTGTACGAATACAGGTTTGCTCTCCCCATCATCAAAGACTTCCCATATGTGTTACAGTGGAGAAATAAACTAAATTTCAGTGATTAAAAAAAATTGTTTGGGGTAGAGGGGTCAAAATGGCATCCAGGTAAAATGACCTGTCTGGTGCTCCTACTGCCAGAGCAAAAAATTAATAGGTAAAGAGGCAAGACTGGGAAGCTGGGTGCTAAAAATAGATACAGTGTACTAGGGCCCAGCTTAGACCTCCGCCTTTGATTTTTCACCCACAAAGCGATTTAAGAACGCACCGAAGTGCTCTAAGTTCATTGTGTCTGCCTGGTGGTGTATAGATATGAAAGACTCTGAGGAAAGCAATCGTGATATTTAAAGCAAACGGAAACTGCTTATGACTGAGCTAACCCTCTACTGGGCATATATCCAAAAGAGGTAAGAAATAAACCACAACCAGTCCACTGTGCTCCAATGTTTATTGCAGTGCAATTCACGATCACAAATAATTGGAAACAACCTAAATGTCCATTGATAGATGAGTGGATTAGTACACTCTGGCATATACACACAATGGAGTACTATGCATCACTAAAAATATCTTTGTCTGAGGATCACATGAAACATGTCCTTTCATGGGAAGAGTTGGAGGAATTTATGCTAAGCGAAGTTAGCCAATCACAAAAAGACAAGTACAAAATGAGGTCCCTGAGGTAAGTACAATCAGCACAATGTATAGAAGAAAAGTCACTTATTTCATACTATGCTGGTGGAGGTCAGATCAAACCCAAGGAGGTACATGTTAGTACAACACAAAGAAGGGGAAAGCGGGGAAGTGGGAAGGAGAATGGGGGAGGGGAGGGAGATGATGGCATGGGGGTTGTGGGGAGCAGGGCACTAACCCACCCCGGGGGAGAGTATTCTTCATGTCTCCACAGAATCGGGAGTGTGCATGCAGATCACACCATGATGCACCCAACCTTGAGGACAATGTAACCACGTGGAGAAATGCATGAAAAGATTGGGCTACAGGGCCAGCCCCAATCAGAGCCAAACTGGCCCCCTCCCTAGAAGTACATGCTAGAGAGGAGAACACCAAACCTCCAGGTTGGAGAAAGGAGCCTGCATGCCACCCCCACATGGAGGCAAACCAAGAGGAAAAAATGGAAAAGGGTGGTCTATATCCCATATCGGCATACCAAGCCCAAAAGACAAAGTCCCTGCACTGAGCTGCTAAGGCACAGATAGGATGGTAGGACCGGCAACAGTTCAAGACATGTTGTCCCTTCACTGAAGCATACCGCGACAGAGGACACTGCAGGGGACACATGGCGGGGAGTTAGTCCAATATGAACCCCCCTGCAGCGGAGTGAACCAAGAAGGGAACAGAACAGAACAGCAATGGGGGCAAAGAAAAGTCACAAAGACCCTGAAGAGTCCCAAAAGTTAGACTTCAGGCTAGGAGGGGCAGCTCCCGGAATTCCCCCGGACCAGTGGAGCAAGAGTCATACGGGTCAGTGGACAGACATGAATTATGTGTTTTTTCTTTTTTTTCAATCCTTTTGCTTGGTCTCTGTTATTGTTGGGTTGCCTGTTTATATAAGATAGGACTGGGGAGAAAGCTCCAGGAGAAAGCAACAGGGCCAACAGGTTCCGGAGATCTGTGGGGAGAAGGAGGTGGGGGAAGGGAGCGATGAGCAAACAACCCCATAGACAGGGAACAACTAGGGGATTAAAATCAACAATGAGGAGGACATAGAGATCCTGGAAGTGTTGAACCAACAGCAATGTAGCTGAGAGGAATTACTAAGAGGCAGAAGAAGGGCGAGCATGATGGTGGGGCAGGAGGAAGGTGAAAGGAAATAGAGGAAAGATCTAGGAATTAAAGATATTGATAGAGGTATAAGCATACGTATGTACATATGTTAATACATTAATTCATAAAAATAGAGGTATTTTCCAATGTATATATATTTGTATGGCAATACACTGAAGTTGTGGATGGACTTAGGGCTTCTGCTCATGCCCTTCATCAATGCAAGAACACTTTGTTCTAACAACCTGGCATTCTGTGATGCTAATGCTCCCGGCACAATTGCTGAAGAAAAAATGGGTGTGTAAGCAAATGTGGTGAAAAAGGCAGATGATGCCCAGCTATTAAAAGATGCAGCATCTAGGTTCTTAAAGGCTTGAAGGCAAACAAGCAGTCATCTAGCAGAGAAGCTACAAGCCCATGTGGAAGAAGCACACTAGCCTGTGCAATCATGAGGTATTGCCAGGACTGGATAACAACCATCAGAAGACCAAAAACAAACAAAAAACCAAAACATATTGTTCCCCAAACCCATCTGTAGACAATGGGACATCCCCTCACAGAGGGGTCACAGCAATGGGATGAGTCAATCAGAGTGCAATAAGAACAAATGAAACACATAATACTCCTCTGGTTCCTTGAGTCTTCCTCACCCCACCCCCCACCCCCCACTATCATGACCCTGTACTACTGCCTTTCAGTGTGGGCTAGACCAGAGCATGTACACAGGTACAGATAAGGTATAAGAGCTCACAACACATGGAAACCAGGAACAGTAATGGAACTAGTGATACCAGGAGGGCAGGGGAAAGGTGGGAAGAGGTGGGGAGGAAGGGGGAACTGATTGCAATGGTCTACACATAACCACAGCACCCACAGGAGGATGAACAACAGAAACCATGGGGGAAGGGAGTAACACATGAAAATAATAAAAATTTATAATTTATCAAGGGTCCATGAGATTGGGGGTGGAGAGGGGGGGAGGAGAGGAACTGATATCAAGGGCTCAACAGAAAGTAAATGTATAGAAAATAATGATGGCAACCTATGTACAAAACTGCTTGATACAATTGAGGTATGGATTGTTACAGGAGCTGTAAGAGTCCTCAATAAAATGTTTATGAAAGAAAACTAACAACTGCTTTAAGTAAATACAAGTTCAAGAAATTTGGGCTGAGAATTGTTTTCCCCATCTCACCAAGGTACTCATGCTTTGAAAGTAATGTGCGCTGTTCCATACTATGAGAATTCGAATGGGAAACCTTACCCCATTCACTTTACCGTTCTGACCTTTCTCCTTCAGATGTATGTTTGTTCCCAACTCAAAGAACACAGAGAGGGAATGCAGTCCGTGTCCCTCGAGTACGCTAACCCCACCATTTTCATGTGGGATAAATGGATGAGCATACCAATTGGTTTACCAAAGCCAAAACCAAACTCACTGCCATAGAGTTGATTCCGACTGATAGTGACCCTATAGAACAGAGTAGAACTGCCCTTGTGAGTTTCCAAGACTGTAACTCTTGACAGGAAGGGAGGTAAGGGATCCATTCGTGATAATCAGTACAAACCTCACTCCCCCTGGAGTGATTGTTGGTTTTGAACTGCCGACCTTGTGGCTTGCAGCCGAACGCGTAATAACCACGATGGAGACACTTCACTCAGAAGTGCAGAGTCTTAGATGGAGGCTATGTCAAGAATCAATAGCATCACACATTAGCATTTTCATTTAACAAAGCTGTCTATGGTTTTGCAACAACACTTTTTGACTTCCCCACTTAAGTGCCGTGACATCCCCTGCCCCAAAGTAGGGCTCTTATCCTTCCAAGAACGCCTCTTCAAGAGTTAAGATGCTGAATCAGTCAGAAACTGCAGAAAAATATCAAAATAATGGAATACATTTACAAATGTTTGGAAGGGAAGAGGAAAATAGAATATCACATCAATAAATGTACAAACATCAACCCCTCAAATTATCTATTTCAAGATAAATAATTTATAAATGATTTATATGACTCACAAATACAAATTTATATCATTCCATTGGATTAATAAATGACTGTGAGAATTAATCATATTGCTAGACAAATATAGATCTGTAGAAATGTTGTAAAATGTGCAAAAGTCCTATTAGCCAAAGGATAGACTCAGTTCTGAGAAATAACACCATATTCCATACTTCTTTTCATTTATTTGCATTTATTTTACTAGGATTTCAAGTGAATCAGATGAAACATAAACTGCATTGGTTTTTATGCCTTTTAATTCGACAGAAGACACATTGCAAAATTCTTTGTTCTACAGAGTGAAATTAAAAGTGCATAAATGAAAGCTCAGTATTAGAAAAGTCAAAGTCAAAAGTGGGTCACCATTTTTTATGAACTGATTTTTCTGCCTTCAAAAGAGGAGATGCCTAACTAGGAAGTTGAACCCTGTACCCTTGACTTAGAAGTCTGATGGTTTATTGACTGAGCTATCCAGACTCAGAAGTTTAGTGTGACTGATTGTGGAGAGTCCAAACAGGTAGTCTTGATAGCTTCTTTTGAAGGGTATATAATGATTAAAGGAGCTTACTATGAAGTAATTTTAAGAAAATTTAAAACTTCATTGGTGACCAAAAGACCAGGAATGCTGCACAGAGAAAATTTTCCATCACAATTCACTTATTCATTCTTCAAGAGTAGCAAAGGCTGTCCTATGAGAATTTCATTGAGAAACCCTAACCCCATCCACCCTACAGCCCTGATCTTGACCCTTTTGGACTTCTCTTTGTTTCTCCAACACAGAGAACATTTTAAAGGAACATGATTTGAGGTTTTTGAAACTTCCAACACTGATTTGACATGGTACAAATGGAATAGCAAAGAAATCTTGGAGAAAAGTTAGAGAGAGAGTAAGCCACTTTCAGAAGTATACAGACCTGGAAGGAATATATGTAAAAACAAAAATAACTTCACATTTTGATATTTTTAATAAAAATAGAAGTACTATTTTACTTACTCTTCTCTGTAAATTACCTGGAGCTACAGCAAGAGAAGAGCATTCCCTATCTCTGCCCCTAGCTTTTTAAGCCATTGACTTCAGTAAAAATTTATGTCATATCTTATGTTTTATCAAAACTCTGTTTTAAAATGTGTGCATGAATCTTTTATCTAAGTAAAAGATGTGTTCATAAAACAAAAGAGTACTACCAAGAAATACTGTATTCCTTTAAAAAAAAGTCTATGTGCTATTTGAGACCAAGTACTCTAAGCAAAGATGAGGGAATAAGCAGACAGAGAAACCCAATCACTGAAAAAGGATGCTCAACTCGGTAGGAAAATGTAACCAATGTTTCTGAACAATTCGTGTATTCATGGTGAGATAGAATTTAACAAGAATGTAACTAAAAACACAATGAAATATTATTTTTTAAGTCAAATAATATTTATTTGAAATTGAACCAGCTATGTGTCAATAACCTTGTGGCTTACTTAAACAACATTATCTTCACCCCCAAGGAACTTTGGTAACACAGTGGGCTAAGCATTTGGGTTGTTAAATAAAAGATCAACGTTTCGAATCCACTAGCTACTCTGCAGCCCAAAGATGAGGCATTGTGCTTCTGTAAAGATTCACAGCCAGAAAAACAATGGAACGGTTCTACTCTACCCTAAGGTCCAACTCAACTCAACAGTCGTGGGTTTGAGATTTCATCACTGAAATATAAATCATAAGCAAATATAAGATAAAGCTATCCTCAAGGGGAAAAGGGGCTTAATTAAAATCTCACGTTCCAGAGTTTGATCACAGGATCACTGTCCTGTTTCAATGGTCCTCACCGGTTGTCGCTAGAGCTATTACCATCTGACGCAATTTGATCTCTCATAAAATTTCCTGGAATTGAATGGAATTCTTTCTATAGCTCAAATGGGATGCCAATGAACTGCTTCTTCCCATTGTATCCTCTAGCCAAGATTCTCATTGAGAATCTAATGAGATGACATGGGTCTAGCACATGATAATTATTTAATAACTCAGCAATTGCTGAACAATGTAATAATTATACATCATATAAAGTATTTTTCACCCCAACATTTTATTATAAAAAATTTCAAACATACAGAAAACACAAAAGAATTGTTTGGTTCACCACTTAACCTATAGCCAGTGAGTAGGTTTCCATTCACAGGGCAAGCAAAACTGTTCCATAGGATTTCCAAAGGCATGGTCTCACTGAGTAAAGATCCTTCTTCCATCCAGTTTCTGGTGGTTAGCAGCTGAATGCTTAACTGTTGTGCCACTAGGGATCCTATTTACCACCCAGACTCTATAGGTCTAGCCATGTATCTATTGCCATTAAAACATCTTTTTGTTGTTGACGTTCATGCTTTTCAATGTTGTGGATGTAGCACCCATTATCACCAGACAGACAATTTTTTAAGTAAAAGTTTATATTTTTATGACTATCAGATATTCATAAAAATATAAACCTCTACTTATCACTTGTAAAATTTTATAAGAAATGCATGCCCAAGTAACTCAAGCCATGATTCAGCATCAGCCCAGAAAGTTCTCTCATTTTCCCTTTCCAAGCAATTTCTACCCACTAGGCACATACAGTCACTATTTTCATTTTCCATACCATATATTATTTCTGCCTAACAGAGAATTCCATATAAATTGAGTCATGCAGTTTTACACTTATCTACATCTTTTTTTAAAAACTCTGAACAATGCTGTTTTGTGTATTAGAAATTCTTTTATTTTCATTGCTGAATAGTTGGTCATGGTATTTCTATAATACAGTTTGTGTGCATTCATTCTCCTGTTCATAGCCAGTTATTAGTAGCCACAAGTTATGTATAAGTCTTTTTGTGGCTATATACATTGCTTTTCTTTGGGTAAATTCCCAGGACCAAATTACTGGGCTTTAGTAAAGGAATTGGGCAGCTAACCAGAAGATTGGTCATTATTAAAACCACCAGCTGCTATGAGGGAGAAGGAGAAGGCTTTCTGCTCCCATCAATATTTACAACCATTGTACTCTGTCCTTCAGAGTGATTAGGAGTTGGAATCGACTCGATGGCAGTGAAATAGAATAAAAGCAAACATCAGTTTGTTAAGTAAAAAGCTGTCAGAACTTTGCCCAAAGCATTGACACCATTTTACACTCACACCAACCACACCTTTATGTCATGTTAAAATCTGTTAACCCCAGATATATTATTTGTAATTGCAGGGATAAAATTCACCTCACCTGTTATTGTAAGGATTAATTGTATCCATAAACTTCCTATCACACAGTAGACAAAAGGCAACACAATTTTTCCAATGTTTCATATGTAAGAACAAAATTTACAAATTAACTCACTCTGTGCTCACAACAGTGCAATAAAGTGGATTTAATTGCATTTCACCTTTGGAGAAATTGAGGATCGGATCACACATCTAGTACGTGGCAGCCATAGGCTCTTCATTCATGCTTATATCCCTCAAAGTGCCATTCCATGTACATAACAGGTACTCAGTTAATAAAAAACAATATCATGAGCAAATGCTTCCCATTTTTTTAGAAAAAGATACCATTGACCGAATTCTGATCAGGACCACATAAGAAAGGATATAAGATGAGGTCATTAAGAGTTAATGTCTTATGTTACATTTTCTTGGATGGGAATAATAGAAAATCAGGACATATATTTTAAATTGATTCTCAAATGAGATGTGGCCTTAATAAGTGAGAGAGTTATACCTAAATAAGATTCTGCTACATGAAAAGAAAACTTAATATATCATAGGTAAAATTATCTGAAACACCTGGAAGGCAGTAATGACAAAAAAGACGTGGAGAGAAGGACAAATAACAGATGATGGATGTGCTTGCACTATGATACAGAAACAGAAGGATGGGAGGAAAACAAAAAAGCGAATGTAATTTTGCTGTAAGCTCAGAGGAATCATGATACCGAACAGAATTTCACCTGGAAAGCTCGGGTAGGTTCTGGATATCACAGTGTGTAATAGTTGTAAAGCACTGGAGGCAGTTCTGAGGAAAGCAATAAAAGTAAGCCCAAGAATAGTGGAATATGGGCTGAATCTACACAATGTTTCTGGGCACAAGTGGACTGTAAAATTCAGTCTCAACCATTTATTTCCATTAACAAAGCATCAAAGAACAGATCAGCTTGGAGAATTTTGAACAATTTTGCCAACGTCTACATTTGTGCGTGTAAACGCAGTAAATCTCTGAAAAATCAGTCTATAGTCTCTTTTCAGATTTTAAAACCTAGAGGAAATAGAACACTTTCCATTTCTCTGTAGCTGTAAGACAAGTAAATCCAGAAATATGGTATTTCTAGTATAATAGGTATTTCATTTCCAATGAAAGTTTAACCTGTTAGGGGAGTGAGCTAAGCAGCTAAAATTAGAGTTAAAATGGAGGGAATAATATCTTTGCAAAAGATAAAAACAATAGCCTGATGATTAAGAGACTAGATACCTGGGTTCAAATCCTAACTCTAATAAATAGTTAGCTATAATAACCTTGGGAAAATATAGCTAATTGGACCTGAGTTTCCTGGTTTGGGATGAATAGTAGCATTGACCATGGAAGAGAATGAAGGCATTATTAACTACTGTACCACTTGCTTCCATTAACCCCACAGCAAATAAGAGTAAACCAGAATAGTATTGCATAAGTATGTTATTGATTTTTTTTCCCAATGAGAAAAGTTGAAATCAAATGATAAATGGGTGGCAGTGCACATGAAAGCAAATGACACAGAATTTATAGTAAGAAATCCTGGCTCCAAGTTGAGGTTGAAGAATTTATTAGACATGTTCTTATGTGCCTTTCCAATGATTCTAATTCTTACAAACGCCATGAGGCAGAATACAAGTGCCGCACAGGGTTTTCTAGGCTGAAATCTTTATAGAAGCAGATCTCACTTATTGACATTAGTCAATGCTCACTAAAAGTTACACTAGGCACAGGGTAGAACTGCCCCTTATATTTCTGAGGCTGTAACTCCTGGTGGGACTAGAAAGCCCCGTTTTTCTCCCATGGTGTGGCTGGTGGTTTTGCACCATTGACATTTCAGATCATAGCTTATTGCTTTACCACGACGCCACCAGGGTTTCTTGGGAGAAGATAGCCCTGTCTTTTCTTCAGTGGAGTTACTGAGATGTTTGAACTACCTTTCAATTAACAGTAAAACACTTCACCAGTCAGCCATCAAGCTTCCTTTATTTGATGTGAGGCCTACGAGATAACCCTCTTTGCCTTGGTTTTCTCAAAATGGTTATTCGTTTCTTCTATAAAATGACTTTTATGATAAAATTTGTAAAAGCAATTTTTATAAAAAGCTACAAGTATTTGTTATTATCATCAGAGTACATGGTATTTAATAAAGTTTAGTCGATGTTGATGTTAAGAGTACATAATTAATGTCAAATGTTTACGTAAAATGAATCTGAGGATAAACAAAGTGTTTTGGAAAAGCTATATGAGGAACCGATTTGAAGTAATTATTGAGATACTAGATAAAGAGAAGAATTTGCATAGCCAGTATAAAGCAATCTGTTATTTTAGTCTGATTTTTAATGTATTTGCTTTAATTAGTCAGATCGCTATCTCAAATATTTATGCTTGTATGCAAATAATAATAAATATTAGTGTTATGGTATATTTTTATCACTCAGAGACAAAATAATGTTGCATTTCATTGTCAACATAAATAACTGTCTCCTTGGCTATGAGACTACTAATGGCCACTACTGAACATTCTGATCAAATATTCTCTAGAAGAATTTTAATCAAAGGAATAAAGGCATTTAATATGGACTAGAATTTTACATTTTCATGGAATCCAGACCGAATCTATTGAATTTGGATGACTCTCTGAAATGATTGCCCTGAGATCATCCTTAAACCTTAACCAATAGTACTCCTTGAAATCATCTTTAAACCAAGGAATACATTTGCTTAATTAGTAAAGAATATCTATCTTGAGCTTTATATTTTATTGAAAAAATATCTATATGTGATGAAATTGACAGTAGTAACTCAAAAAGTTAGATCAGGTGAGTGACAGGTAGTTTATGTTAATGATAGTGGAATAATTTGAAAAAATGTATCAAGAACTATCATATTAAAAGAATGTAAGAAACTCGTAAACCAAATGGTGCTTACAGTAGAATCAGATATTGATTGGCCACAAAAAATGTTCAGAATGCAGCTTGGAGTAAAACAGGATATGATGGAAGTAATGCAGAATAAGGACACAATGATAGAGGAGATGAAGTCCATGATATAGGGGATGACGAATTCCATGCACCAAAAGGAAATACAAGAACTAATGGATGAGCTAACAGAAGAAAAACACAAAATCATGGACCTCACCAACAGACTGGAAGAGGCAGAGAATCATACCAGTAATCTCCAGGACAATCAGGCAGACTTCAACAAATGGGAAAGACAGTCAACAAGATCATCAAAGAGGCAGAAGAAACCTGGGAACAATGACAGATGCTATGAAGGGGACCAATATTTGAATAATTGTTCTACCAGAACAAAATACATCAAAGAAGTCACCAGCTAAATTGGTGAGGGAGTTCCTGTAAGCAAATATCCCCACCTTAATGAATGAGTATCAGACATTCATACAGGAAGTAGAAAGGACACCAATTAGACTAAGCCCCAGGAAAACTCACCAAGGCATATAAGAGTTAAATTATCCAATTTTGAGTAAAAAGAGAAAATTTTTAAATCAGCAAGGAAGGAAAGAAAAGGCAGTCACATACAATGATGCTCAGGTAAGAATATGCCCAGATCTACCAGCAGATACCATGAAGATGAGGAGAGAGTAGAGTAACACCTTCCGAAAGGTGAAAGACAAAATCCAGCAACTCAAGAAACCTCAACCCTGCCAAACTATCTATTAAGATAGACAGTGAGGTTAAGAGTCTTCCCAAACAAGGAAAAACTCACCAAATATTCTATAAAAGACACCCAACTCTGTGGAAAACCCTTGCCAACTCACTGTAGTCACACCAACATCCACTAAGAACAAGCAGGAGAGCACTGTGTACACAACTCCACCCAGAAGTCAATGCACTGAAGATAACTACCAAGTAAAATTGCCTCTGAGAGAAAAGAAGATAAAAATGAAGCAGCTCACACAACACAGCACACTGAAAAGAAATAGGAAAACATCAGCACAAAAGTATGACACGAAAGCAATGAACCCACAAATGGAGGTAATAACTCTGACTGTCAACAAGCTGAACTTGACCATTAAAAGACAAAGGTTTGCAGACTGGCTCAGAAAAAATAACCCATCAAGATATTGCCTGCAAAAGATACATCTTAAGCTCACAGCCATGAACATACTAAGAATAAAAGGCTGGCAGAAAATATACTAGGCAAACAGCAATTAAAAAAAAACATGGGTTGCAATCCTAATCTCCAACCATAACAAGAGACAAGGATGGGCACTATATAATGTTCAAAGGATAAGTAGACCAGAAACCAGTGAACATAATAAATATATAACACTTAATGAGAAACCCACAACATTCATCAAACTATTCAAAAATGAAAAAAAAATTACAGACTCAACAATCATAGTAGATGACTTTAATATACCAGTATCAGAGAAAGATAGGTCACTAGGAAAGACTCTCAGTAAGGAGGCTAAAAAGCTAACACTACAATTAAGCCACTGGACCTGACAGACATTTATAGAATTTTCCATCCAAATGCAAAAAAAAATTTTTACATTCTTTTCAAGTGCACATGGATAATTTTTTTAAAAGAGACCAAATGCAGGGACACAAGTCAAGCCTGAGTAAATTCAAACACATACAGATAACTCAGACATCCCTCTCAGCCCACAAAGTACTTTGAAAGCTTGTACACCAGTGTATTAAAAAATGTGGAAGACATGGACAATTATTGGAAAAATAATCCCTCTCTAGATTATCCCAGATAGAGGTAAAAAACCTCAGCAGACCCATAGGAAAAGAAGTAATAGATATGGCTATCAAGAAATTACCAACTAAAAAAGCTTCTGGACCAGATGGCTTCACAGGACAACTCTACCAAGCATGCAGGGAAAAGCTGGCACTGATCCTCTACAAATTATTCCAGAGCATGGAAAAAGAGGGCAAAACCTCAAACAGGGCATGGATTGCACAGGAATAGAGAACTACCCACAGATATCTCTAACGAACATAAATGCAAAAGTCCTTAACAAAATATTGGCCAATATAATCATGAGGTATCAATGAGATCAGGCATCAGAAGACCTCCCCCCAAAAATAACCATTTTGATGTGAATGAGGGAGTTGGAATGGAGTCCCAAAGCTCATCTGTAGACCATCGGACATTCCCTCACGGAAGGGGCACAAGAAGAGATAAGCCAGCCAAGGTGCAGTATAACAATAAAACAGACAGCATTTCTATAATTCTTTAATGCCACCACCCCCCACACACACACATCATGACCCCAGTTCTAGTTTACAAAACTGGCTAGATCACAGCAAGTACACTGGTGCACTTAAGCATTCTCAACACACAGAATCCAGGACAGAGAAACCCTTCAAGACCAATAATGAAAGTAGCTATACCATGAGGCTAGGGGAAAGTTGGGGGGAGAAAGGTTGAAAGGAGGAACCAATCACAATAATTGATGTATAAATCCCTGCCCCACCTGGGTACGAACAACAGAAACCTGGGTGAAGGGAGACAGTGGTAGGTGTCAGATATGGAAATAATAATAATTTATAAATTATCAAGGTGTGGTAATTACATACTCTGATGTCAATTTTGGACTTGACATGATTAAGAGTTAAGGGGTGTAGTCTAGTCTGTCAATCTGGTGATGGCCTTTGTGCAGGCATGGCCTACTGAGAATTCTGGGAAATTCTGATTTTCCTCCTTGGAGGTGGGACAGACTCTCCTGCACCTCACTCCCTGGGAGACATTGCAGCTGACAAGACACATGGAACTACACTAGTGCCCTGAACTTGAGAAGCCACGTGGGCCTACCCTGATGCAACCAGACCTCTGAAGCCAGAGAAGCCACATAGAGACCTTTGCCAGTGCTGAAATGCATACAACACCCTGGGTCCAAAGACCCACTGGCCTGTGATTGTCTTGCATTCAGCATGATTGCGTGTGCTTCATGAGTCTGAAGAAGACTTTATTGATTGGTACCGGACATATGGACTCATATTGGACTTAAGGACTTGGACTGGACTGGGTTTGGGATGGTTTCTTAATGTGCAATTACACTTTAAATAAAGCTCTCTCTTATACACACATGAGTGTCTATGCATTTGTTTCTCTAGTCTACCCAGACTAATACACAGGGGTTCATGAAAGTGGGAATGTGGAAGAGAGGGGTAAAAAAAGAGGAGCTGCTACCAAGGGCTCAAGTAAAAAGAAAATGTTTTGGAAATGATGATGGCAGCATATATACAAATGTGCTTGATACAATTGATGTATGAATTGCTATACGAGTTGTAAAAGCCACCCCCCCAAATGATTTTTTAAAATAAAAAAATATATATTGGCCAATAGAATACCTAAATATATAAAACATCTCCATCATGATCAGGAGGAATTCATTCCAGGAATGCAGACATGGCTCAACATCTAAAAGTCGATCAACATTATTTGTCACATTGATAAGAAAAAGGATAAGAATCACATGATAATATCGATAGACTCAAGAAGCATTTGACAACATCCAATACCCTTTCCTAATGAATACACTCAAGAAGAGAAGAATGGAAGGAAAATTCCTCAAGTTCATACAAGCTATCTATGAAAAACCAACAGCCAACATAGTAGTCAATGGAGAAAAGACAAAAACAATCCCACTGAAAAGGGGGACCAGAAAAGGATGTCCCTTGTGCCCACTTCTATTCAATATCGTATTGGAGGTCCTAGCTAAAAACATAAGGCAGCAGAAGGACATTAAAGTATCAGACTGGGAGAGGAGTTGGTGAAACTATTGCCATTTGCTTGCAACATGATTCTATACGTTGAAAATCCCAAAAGCTCCACAACAGGAGAAGTGGCAGTGATAGAGAAATATGGAAGAGTGGCAGGATACAAGATCAACAAGCAGACATCTATTGGTTTGCTCTATACATTGGACAAGACCTTGGAAGAAGAGATCAAGAAGGCAGTACCCTTCACAATAGCCAAGATCAAATAGAAATATCTAGGTTTATGTCTAACCAAAAAACCTCAAAAACTTATACAAGAAAAACTACAGGACTCTATTACAGGAAACTAAAATTGACCTCCACAAATAGAAGAATATCCCATGCTCATGGATCAGAAGACCCAAAACCCACCTGTGGACAATGGGACATCCCTCACAGAAAGGTCACAAGAAAGGCTTGATTCACCCGGGACGCAGGATAGCACCAATGAAACACACAATATTCCTCTGATTCCTTGAGCTTTTCTCACCCCCACCCCCACCCACCCCCACTATCATGACCCCAGCCCTGCCTTTCTCTTTGGGCTAGACTGGAGACTGTGCACTGGTACAAATAAGAGCTCACAACACACAGAATCCAGGTCAGATAAACACATCAGAAACAGAAATTGGAATAGAAATACCAATAGGATAGGGGTAAGGCTTGGGGGGTTAGGAGGGTGGGAAGGGGGAACCAATGACAATGATAGACACGCAACCAGTACTACCCCACCCCCCAGGGGGATGAACAACAGAAACCATGAGGAGAAAGGAAACAATGGTCAGTGTAAAATATGAAAATAATAATTTATAATTTATCAAGGGATTTCAAGGGTAGGAGGGCAGGAGGGAGGGGAAAAAGAGGAGCCAATACCAAGGGCTCAAATAGAAAATAATTATGGCAACATATGTACAAACACGCTTGATACAATTGATGTATGGATTGTTCTAAGAACTGTAAGAGTCCCCCATAAAATGATATTTTAAAAAATTGGTAATAATTTCTAATTGATGACAAAATAAAATAAAGAAAATAGAAGAGCCATCTAAATAAATAAATAATGCCATTAGTGTCATTGTATTGCACATGTAGAAATGCTAGAATAGGTGCATATTTGATACATATATTTTTCATTAATAATAAATAATTGAAAAAGGAAAGGGGGACAAGGTAGCTTATGCAACAACTATAAATAAGTTCATATAATACAGCTTAAAACATTCACAATTAAATGCAAATTACAAAACAATAAAGTTAATAAAAACTGCACAATTAACTACAAATCTTTCTGGAAAAAACCCAAACAAAACAAAAAACAAAAAACTGTGTTCCTGAAGTAGAAGACTTGGTTGCAGAACTATCAGTTCTCCCTCAGGTTAGTTGGCACTATGTAATTAAAATAAAATATCAAAGGGATTCTTTATAATTGAACAAAATGATTTTGAAATTTAGGAAATAAACAGATGGGAGCAGGAGAAAAGGGGGAACAGCAGGCTTATGCTATCAGATATTAAATCACACCATAAATTTACACTAATTAAAGTAGTGTGAAAAGACACAAACAGAAAAATTAAACAGATTATTAAATTCAGAGAGCTGGGTAATTGTTTATACTAATTTAGTAAATGATAAAACTGATGAAGGAGATAAAATCAATAAAGACACTGAAAATTTAAACTTTTAATCCTAATGCCTAATCATTTATTTCCATTAGTAAATGTTAAATAGCCTTTAGCTCTTTCCTCCCCAGCACAACAGATTACCTAAGTTAAGACAACATAAATCCTAATGGCTGAGACCTGGCCTCTGGAATAAGAAAAGGCTCAGGTTTAAATTCCGATTCTCGCACATGGTGGCTCGAGAGCCTTCAAGAAACGTTAACTTTTCGAGACCTATTTTCCAATCTCTGTAATGGAGAACATAATAAAATGAAATCATGAGTTTTATGAAGATAAATGAAACAATGTCCATAGAGTACTGACCACAAAAATCTGCCATACAATATATACTCAATGTATATTAGCACTTACTTTGGTAAACCAGTAGGTATAATGTGAATTATTCTATGAGTCACATTGAAACAGCTTTTAACAATTTACAAGCAGAATAAACTTAGAGCAATGTCTTTCCATATGAATCTGGAATTTACAATTTGGAGTATAAACCTCCCTGTGTACTGAGCTTGCGTCCTATTTCACAAAGAAAGTTAAAAACTCATGAAGTAGAATCTCTCAACATGAAATATGTAAATCTATCTGGATCTGCCCTTATTCTCGCCTCCTCTCCATTTTAGCAAACAGAGAGGTGACTATCTGCTCTGACAGGCCGTTTCTCTCTTAAACCTTGCTCCAGATCCAAATTCTCCCCACTATCCTTTCAGGAAGCATATACATCTTTTATACCCTCTCTCTTTTAGAGCTTATTGTTTATGTGCCTACTCTTAAACATTACCTATGTCTCAGTGCCTTTTTCTAGCCAATTATTCTTTAGCTTCAATATATCATGACCAAGTATTCATCCTTTCTATGAATTATCATCTAGTAAAAGGAATTTAAACTTGTCTCTTTACCATTGTTGTCTGGCTGAAATGAGTCAGTTCCGATGCATTGGGACTCTATGCGCAACAGAACCGAACAGCACCCAGTCCTTCACTATCCACACAATTGTTTGAGCCCATTGTTTCAGCCATGTGTCAATCCAACTCATTGAGGGGCTTTCTCTCCTTCGCTACCCCTCTACCTTACCAAGCATGATGTCCTCCTCCAGAGGCTGGTTTCTCCTGGTAACATGTCCAAAAGTAAGTGATCCTTGTCATTTTTGCCTGTAAGGAGCACTCTGGCTGTACTTCTTCAACACACCTATTCAACCTTTTGGCAGTCCATGGTACTCTGAAGATTCTTCACTAGTATCATAAGTCAAGTCCATCAATTCTTCTTCTATCTTTCTTATTCAATGTCCAACTTTCATATGCATTTGAGGCAAATAAAAATACCATACCTTCCATCAGGCACACCTTAGTCCATAACATAGAATTCTTGTTTTCCAACACGTTAAAGGGTTCTTGTGCAGCAGACTCAAGTCATGTCACCACAAAGATCTCTTGCTGAAATCCTTAGTCACACATCTAAATGCCAGCATCATATCACCATTTAAGTATCTAATATGGATCTCAAAGATAATAATAACCCCAAAGAGCTCTTGATGGACCATCCTCTACAAAGCCTCCTGACTTCCTTATCCTGGTAAATGGCACCACCCTTTCTGAGGAAAAACCTAGAAGTTTTCTTGGATTGTTGTGTGGGTTTTTATTTAACTTGTTTTTGTTTTAATTTTTTATTTTGATTTGGGTATAAGCACACAGAAAACTGGTTTTCTATTCAATAATTAATACACATTTTGCTTCGTGACATTGACAGCAATCTCTGAGCATTCTTTCTACATTCTCCCCTGGCTTGCTTGTTCCATTCATCTTTCTTTCCTATCACTTTCTACTTCCTGAGTTTTATCCCTGGGCAAATGCTGCCATTTGAACCTCAGATAGTTGATACTTGTAATCTTGGTGTGATATAGTTCACCTTATAGACTTGTCTTTTATTTGGCTGAAAGTTGAGCTATGACAGTGAGTTTAAGTTCAGATCTGAAGTGTGTCTAAGGGCCATAGTCTGGTAAATGTCACAAACCTCTATCAGACCAGTAAGTTTGATCTTTTTTATGTATAATTTTGAGTTTTGTTCCCATTTTCCTCCTACTCTTTCTAGGATCCTGTATTGATCCTTTTTTTCAGAATGGTAAGCATTGGTAGCTGAGCATGGTCTAGTTCCAGTCTCTATATCATGATGGAGGCTGGGGGTCAAATGGAATATTAGTCCCTTTGAGTAATTCTTCCTGGTGTCTTTGATTCCCTCCACTCTTCTTTGCTTCAGACAAGGAGAGATCAATAGTTACATCTTAGACAACCACTCACAAGCTTTGAAGACTCCAGTTGCTACTTACCCAAGAAGGGTGCAAAACAATATCTTTGAGGACTATATTATGCCCATTGACTTTAGTGTACTCCAAGACAATGGTTTTGAGCCTCCACACCCAGTGATTCTTCTTTCAAGGTGTTTGGTGATGGCTAAGACATTTTCCTACGTTTGCCTCTTACATGCTTTACTATATTCATGGATTTATTTGCAACATGTAAAGAAATGCCCTCTGCCAAAGGAGTGCAGTCCCATGCACTATTCCACACCTGTTCAGTTTAAGCATCTGGTTATGTCTACAATAGATGATTATTATCACTATGATTACAGGATTGTGTATGAAATTGTATTCACCACTGTTGGTTCTCCAAGTGTGTTCCTTTGTACTGACCTGTCCCTTATTGCCTTTCCCTTCATTCAAGCTAATGTGTTCACATCCATGATTCAATTTCCCTACTCCTCTTACCTTTGGTAACCTTCAGAGGATGCTTTTTCCTGTGTATAAACCTTTACCTGACATTGTATACTATCTCATGCAATATTTCTCCTTCTGTGATTGGATTGACTAATACAACTCAGCATAGTGTTTCCTAAGTTTGTATTATGAGGTGTTTTTCAGATTCATTGTTATTCTTTAATATTGCATATTACTGCATTGTGCATATATATTATACTCTGTTAATATTCTGTTGATGGAAACTTAGGTTGTTTCCATTGTTTTGCTATTATGATTAATGCTGATGATGAGCATGATTTGTATATATAGTTGTTCATGTTATTTTTCTTATATCTCTAGGATGTATACCTAATAGTGGGATTGCTACATCATTTCTATTTCCAATCTTTTAAAATTCTATTTCCAATTTTTTAAAGGGCATGTCATATTGTTTTACAAGTATTTGATTTCCACCATCCACTTTATCTTCAACTCCTGTCAGTTTAGCTCCATAAAGAGTTCTCTTTTTTTGCATCTCTTAGAATCAGTGTAAACTAAAGGATCTCCTGGGTATCTAATAGGGTAATCAGTCAAACTGAAAACTTCCCTTGAACATGAATATCCATTTTTAATAGATCTATCTATTTATCTATGCCATGGTTAAAGTACTTAAGGACTAACTACAAATTTGGTGGTTTGAACTTATGGGAAAAAGATGTAGCAGTCTGTTTCCATAAAGATCTCATGTTTAAAATCCCTATAGTTCAGTTCTACTCTGTAGGGTTTTTCAGTGTCAGAATTGTTCTAGCTTGATCTAGCCATCTGTGTTAGGCATGGTTTTCTAGACAAACAAATACAAGACACTTACAATTATACATTTAGGTTTATACAGGACGAAGGTATATAACAGCTAATTAGTCCACACAGCAGTACAGAGGGCTCAGTTCAACTCACTTCCATGGAACAGTTAATATACTGGAAGTCCTAGGCTTCCAGGTCCAAGGTCAAGGAGGCAGACAGCTGAGTCTTCCGTTGGGCAATGCAGGCAGAGTCTACCCATAGGCAGCAAACATCAGGGTAGATCACCAACAGTCAGCAGCTCAGAAGCTTAGTGAAGCAGGCCGTGTTGGGATAGCTATCAAACTCAAGCAATGCAAGACAAAAGAACCCACCAGCCTCATGCTCAAGTGATGTACATACACATCAGCAGCCTGGCAAAGGTCTGGAAGCAACCTCAAGCTCTATGATACAATCTATGGGTTGGCTTGTCCCACAGGTAGTGTATCTCACAAGTTAAGGCAGAGAACTAGATAAAGTAGCCACATGCTGGTCAGAGTAAGAGAGAGAGGGGAGGGCCTTGCTGCGCCATTTATCTCTTTGCCCTCTAATCAAACTTTCACTTGATTAACCCACACGTTCCTATTGGCCAGGTTGGCACCAGAAACCTACCCAGTACACCATCTCATTACTGTCCACTTCTTTTATTTCATACAGATCATTTTTACTGACCCCAATGCATTTAAGTTAGAAGTCAATAGCCAATATACACACAAAATACTGCCCTATATTGAGGATTAATTAAAATTTTTGAAATAACCTAGGCAGTTAACTGGCTAATGATTGGCTGGATGTTTAAGCAATGGATTATATATAAAGTGTATGACACAAACATAAAGAAAAAGGCACCATAATGTGAAATAGTGCTTATGCTGAAGTGGTGAAAATAAAGGAAATCGAGATGTTTATTTTACATTTTTGGTTGAAAGTGTATTTTGCATATTTAACCTAAAAATATAAGCAAAAAATAAAAATGGATATAATAAAATAGTCTAAAATATAAAAATGATACAATTGGGAGATATTGATAAATCCACTATTATAAAAGATTTCAACACTCATTTCTACATCATTGATAAGTCAAACATTAATAAATATATAAAAGATTTGAAATACAGAAGTAACAAGTTTGCCATAATTGGACATAAAATTCCAAACCCAACAATTGTATAACACATATTCCTATCAAGTACAAATGAAATATTTACAAATATTTATCACATACTTGTCTTCAAAGCAAGATTTAATATTTTTAAAATAGGTACCTTATATATCATGTTTATTGGCCAACATGCAATTAAGTTAAAAATTAATAGACAATACATACACAAAAAATACTGTCCTATATTTGGGAATTAATTAAAATCTTCTAAATGACCTAGACTGCACAACTGGCTAATGCCTGGCTGCATGGCCAAGTTCACCCAAAGATGCCTCAGAAGAAAGATCCCATGATTCAATTTCAAAAAGTCATTCACTGAAAACCCTATTGAACAAGACTCTACTCTGGCATATAAGGGGTTGCCATTGACCTGTAAAGAGTAATTATGGGATCTTTTATCCCTTAATAAATATTAAAATTATTTTTAATTTTCAAAATTCCAACTCCAGCCTGTGGATAAAGTTGGTAAGCACTTTTTATCCTCTGATAGCTATTGAGGGCTATTTATTGCTATTTAACAAAATTGATATGTAGCTACTTCTTGATCTAGCAAGCTCATTTCTGTGTACTTCTTACGTAAATATCGACATGCACAGAATAGTGTATTGCAAGTGGCATGGTAACTGAAAAAAGGAACAGGTGTCCTTCCAAATGAGAACTGCCAAATTAAGTGTGGTTCCTCCTCAAAATGTAATATTCTATGATTTTAAAAAGAAAAAAGAATATTCTGTAGATGAGGCATACATTTGAAGACATATTGTTAAATGGGCAAAAAAGTAAGGTGCAGAAAATGGATAATATATCTTCCTTTCTGTTTATAAAAGAAGAAAACTGGAGTATGTTAACATTTACATAAATAAATGCTATAAGAATGCTAAATAATTGAATAGAAATCATTAACTCTAGAAAGTGGAATAATGAAGCAGCTAAGGAAAAGAACAAAAATCCTCTATCAGTATCTTTTTCCAAAATTTCTATTTTAAATCTTGTGCTTATATTATCTATCCAGAATTCTTAAAAATAATAAAGAAAAAATGAAAATAAAACAAAAACTCATGAACTCAATGGATGTGGAACCAAGAGGAAAATTGACAGCCTATAATTACTAGAAAATTTAAAATCTAGTATCTAACTTTTTTCATAAAAGATGAACATATTATAATCTGATCAATTTAAAATTTTCAAAAGTAAGACAAATACAGTAGAAGGAAGAGGATAATGAAAGTGAGAACAGACTGAACACCTATCTTTTTAACAAAAAATAAACAGAAAAAGATGAACAAAGACAAAATTTGTAACCCCTGAGCAAGAATGATCATCAACAAGAAAAAAACCCAGAAAATCCACTGCCATTGAGTCAATGCTGACCCATAGAGACCATCGAGCACGGAGTGGGACTGTCCCTGTGGGATTCTGAGACTGTCACTCTTCACAGGAGGAGACCGCCTCATCCTTCTCCTGAGGAGCCTCTAGTGGATTTGAACTGAAGACCTGTGGTTGGCAAATCTATTAACCAAACCTATTGTGCCACCAGTGCTCTCCATCAAGAAGAAGAGAGATATAAAGGTCATGAGCAAGAGAAAAAAAATCATAGGAAATAAAAGTAAAAATAAATAAATCTGAAAAACAGCAGCTCAGAATGTTTCAGAAACTTTCCTTGATATATAGCTAGGCCTTAACTCTGGTCCTTTGACTCAAAACCAATTTTTTATTGAATTTTCCAGGTATCTTTTCTTCAGATAATCAGTTCAAGATTTTGTTTGAATTTTCCTGTATGAAGAACAGGGGAAACTAGGATGAACTGTGTTGCCTTCTCTCGTTCTCACACATGATTTCGCCTTCTGTGTAGGCATGCTCACTCCTACTTTTTCTTGGCACGAGAGGTGGTGCTCTGACTATGGGACACCCCTACAAACTAGAGCTACAATAGCTGCCCAGGCTTAGCTGGGAATTAAAAGTTTTGAACTCCAAGTTTGGCACTTGAAAACAAATGGAACTTTCACGATCATCATGTTCTTAAATAAATTAGAATGCGGCCCTGTCATTCCTGTTCTTGACTTTGCAGTAGCACATCTGCTGCAGGCACTCACATGGAGATCTCAGCACCCAAGGGGTCAGCAGTGTGACCTCACGTTGAAGCTGCCCTGTTTTCCCATCAGCGGTGGTACAGGCCAGGGAAGTCTACAATGCTTCTCCACTCTAACATTCTGTGATTCAGTGATTGCAAGGATGCAAGAATCTACTGAAGGACACATTTTCAGGAAACTAGAGAGCACTTACGTTTGCATTTCATTGGCTTTACCACTGAGCAGATGGGGAGGAGATGCTCAAAGAACTAACTACTCCCCATGACCTAGAGCCTCGTAGATTCTGTTCATATATTGTGCTTCATCTGCAAGTTGGGGAGTACCTCACCAGAACAAAACCACACCAGTTGCCCTCGAATGGCTTCCACCCCATGGTGACTGCGTGTTTCAGAGTAGAAGTGTGCTTCCTAGGGAATTTCATGACTATGGCCTTATGAAAATGGAACCATGAACCTTTCCGTGAGTATCCCGGAGCTTAATTGTTCGCACCATTTAAAGATGCCACAAAACACCAATGACAGTGATATCAAAACAATGATTCACATGGATCATGGCCTGAAGTTTCATGTGTAAATGCCAACCTAACTCGGCAGAATAGAGTTGTCTAGAGCTTACAGAAATAAATAAATAAACAGTGATATATTTATCTCAATTTTCCAAGTAAATCCACTGTCAATTTTGTTGCTATTTTTGCTATTCTTGATAACACATTTTTTTCTCTCTAAAGAACAATCACTTACAGATTTTAGTCAAAGGATGGAATTATCAGGCTATGCCCCCCTTTCTCACATAACAGCACACATTCATACCTCTAACATAGCAGGCAGGGTTTACCTTATTCCCTTTGATCTAGCTTTGAACATGTGACTTTCTTAGCTAAGTCATTATTAGCAGTTGTGACATAAATACCCCAGTGGTCTAATCCTTTTGTGGTACTGTCTTTGACCATGAGAAGAGCCTGGATGAGCAAGCTGCTGACTCCCCAAAAGATAAGAAAGTACACGAAAGAAATCTATCCCTCAAAACAAGACCTACCTCCCAATTTAAAACTTAGCCCACAGAGACTGGAATATATTAACTGAAGCCCACAGAGCCTGGAATATATTGACTGGTCGCCAGCTAATTTCATGGGTGAGAAGTGTATGTTCTTTGTTTTATGCCACAGATATTTTTATTGTTGTTATATAGCTTTATTGTGTAATATTCGATTGATACATTCACCTATAGATGCACTATTAAGACCCATAACAACAAAACACTTTGCCCCCCCAAAAGTGCTCTTTACAACTGCAGAGTATTAGCAATAGTGAAGCAGGACATTTTTAAAAGGTAGGCTTGAAGATGAAGCTTTGGGATTAATAATGCTGTGATAATGTGATTCAGCAACAAAGCACTTTGTAAATGTTATTCTTACACCCCTCTTCAAGCAGAGACCCAATAATTGGCCACAAACAGGGTTAAAATGGGATTTCTGGACAGATTTTCTGTACCCAATCCCGTGAGTCTCCCATAGGTGAGACTCCCTGTCTAATATATAGAAGCGTAGAAAGTATACGAAGTAATCTCTATAGTTTGGGGAGCTCTTATGCACCACTCTGAAATTAGGCTTATGTGCTAAAACAAAGTTTCCAACCTCATTTCAAGTCACTGTCACTAAGTCGATAATAGGCTTCTTTCCTCGGTGGAAATATCTAGAGGGAGGAAACAATAAAACATTTATACAGTATTTTCTACGACACGCTTCTGAGGCTGTATGAAACAAGTTCATTATGTAAAGAGAGCTGGCTTCTCCATGTCAAAGCCTCTGCCTATAAGACTTGAACTTATTTCTTTGTCTTTTTAAAAGAAGAAATTAGAGTTTTCTCATAAATATGCCTTCATGAGCGCTTTCTTTACTTAAAGCATATGTTCTGCCGCTGGTTCAGAAATAAGTATCTATCGTGTCATTGAATATATATCATTATGAAAAGCTCTTATGATCTCCTCCTCTCTAGAGCCACATAGAGGTTTCTCCTTCATTCTTGCCTCACCAGAGGAGATTTCTTCCTCTAGTGGGGAAACTTGGCAGGGATTATATACTCTCCAGATGCTTTCTTATTTTTCATCTGTTTAATGATCTTATTCATTTGAGAGTTGAGGGTTTCTAACTTTGGCTCCATGTGGGTATGATGGGGAAAAATTCTTGCTAGCAGAATCTCAATTTTGGCTGTCAAATGAGGCATGCAGTATTCAAAATGATTCCCTTTCCTCAATTGGTTCAGTTATAGGATGCAGCTATCAATAAAGTGATGAAGTTATTAACGTTTATCCCCAAAGTCAATAAGAGCTAGTTTTTCTTGATTCTATCATTCGGGTAGCAATTGCCTATCTGTGACATCAGTAGCTACTTGAAAGAGCAATATGACTGCAGACTGAAGATTTACGTTATTGAAAATGATTATATGTGTATGAGGGGGCATGTTGGAAATACTGACTGCTGATGGAAAGATTCAAACCCACCCAGTTGACGCACGGGAGGAGGACCTGGTGATGTGCTCCATCAGAGACTACAGCTGCGAAACCCTCTGAGGCAGGTCTCCCAGTCACACAGAGTTGTTATAAATCTGAATCTACTTGACAACATTCAGTAAGAGCAAAGGAGTATGCAGGGATGAAAAGGCTGGGCATTGTCAAACTACTTAAGGAAGCATGATTAAGTAACTTTAAAATGACTGATGATCTAAGATTTTCGAAAGAGGCTATAATCTCAATTCTGTTGACAATTGCGCTGTATCATTTAGATGTCTTATCTCTCTACATGGGGGTAAATTTATTTCTAGTAAAATAACATAGAAAAGATAACCTACTCCAATTAATATTGAGGTAGTATAGAAACAAATTATGTATACAGAAATGAACTGAAACAGATTTTCTAGCAAAACTAGAAATAAGCAGAAGAGCTAACTTTTTTTAAAAGCTAAAATAAAAATGGCACAATCACACGTAAGTCCATCCAAACTCTTTTACAATTGTCCCATGTCTTTCTGAGAAACTATTAGGAGTTGAACAAAATCATATCATTTTTAAGCTGCATGCACAAGCGTTTCATATTATGACAGAACTACGTCTTTTCAAAGAGCCTAAGAATAAGTAATAACAAGTACAGCATATGCACAGTCTTTGACGTGGGAAATCTGCAATGAGGCTCAGGACAGCCACAAGGATTGGCTGGAAGTCTTCTGTTTTGATGTCTTCCCTCCTCTAAGGTCCTTGTTTTAGGCTGTGGGGAGCCCTTTGACCCATCTCCACTTCCTGCCTACAAGGAGCATAGGAGAACAGTGCATTTTGTGATTTTAGAGATTAGCCCATAAAAAGTTATCTGCTCAGAACGCTTATGACACGTACGCATTGAACATCCCTCCTTACCACGAGCGAAGATGACAAGAGTGAAGACTGAGAGAGAAAAGCATCCTTACATGTTCACATGGATTCACACCAAAAAATCACAACAAAGTACAGAAGAACAAAACCCCTAGCCTTTTACAAGATACAGCAGGCTTCTAGCCGGAGATCCCTTTCCAGCGGTATCTTATATCTCTTGGAAGAGAAGGAGTCATCGCTTCTAGCCCATACTGTCAAATATCAGTGGGAAAATTACGCCTTCCCCTTGTGAATCTTTTAGTTGTAATGTTTTCCTTACACATGTTCACTTTTAGACCATCAACCGCTGCCATTCTAAAAATTCTTTGCTATTGTTTTAGAAAAAAACATGTTTAGCAAAGAAAAGACTCAAGGGAACAATTAGTCCAAAGAATTAGTCCAAACTACAGCCTCCATTACCCTGAGACCTACAGAACTAGACAGTGCCAGGCTGTCACTACTAAGTACTTAGATCAGGATCACAATGAAAGGTCTTAGACAGACTGTGTATGGGGGCATTGGGGGATGTAGAACAAAATTCAAAATCATGACCCTTAGATTACCCTCAACCCCGGAAGTGAACATACCCCCAAGTGATCATTTGCAGCCAAATGATAAACCCCATCAAGAAAACAGAAACACTCACTGCTTCAAGACAATGCCAATTCCTAGGGACCCCATAAGGCAGAGTAGACCTGCTCTTCAGCATTTCTGAGACTGTACATATTTATGGAAAGAGACAGACTTCTCTTTCTCCTCGGAAGTGGTTGGTGGACTTGAATCACTGATTCGGCTATTCGCAGCTCAATGCTTAACCACTGAACCCTAGGGCTCCCTTACCAACCAAGAGACAAACCTACAAAGTAAACCATAGGACCCATGTAGAATGTGATGAACAATAAAGAATACAAGATTAGGGGGATACCATTAACCCCATAATAACAATTAGAAGGCAGAGCTCAACAAGAAGCACCAGAGAATAGAAACTGGGGGTCAAAGGAAGAAATGAGAAGAGTGATGTTATATTGGGTGGCTTGCAAGTACTCTCAGGAAACAAACTGTGTAAACATTGTTGGATGGGAAGCCAATATGCTCTGTAAACTTTCACCCGTCACCATAAAATGTTTAAATAAAAAAATACATACAGGAAAAAAGCATTGTGAGGGCAAAACCCATTCCGATGTCTGATTAAATCAGCAGGAAAATGGAGAGATACTAAAGCTGAAGTAAAGAAAGAAAAGGCAAACACCACGACAACCAGGAATACACGGTATACACAGCAGCTCCATAAAAGGTTATCTGTTCACCGAGGGACAGTGTGGCAACTGGAGAAGCCAGTGAAAGAATGAAGTCCCGCTGTGACTGAAATTATGATCCACCATGGACAAGCAAGCCGAGCAATCCCACTAGGAAAAGACAGGACCCTCATGGAACAATGGGTTGAGAGCGCGCACAGAGAGCTTACAGATAAGGAGCCCAGACTTTTAGAATGTTCTTTCGAAGTTTACTTTGAAACACACACACATACACAAACTAGATTTTTGAAAAAATATATATCACTCATAAATAAATCACTTATTTGTGATAAATATATATCACAAATAAATCCCCAATCTAATAAAACTAGTTAAGAGGAAATATTGAGTTCTAAGAATATCCTTATTCTAAGCATCTCTTTTGACCGAACGATCCCTGCTGGCACAGGGTTAAGAGCTGACCGAAGGTCATGGTGAAAATCGACTTGCTGTTCTTGGGACTAAGGTGCGGCCGTCCGCTTCCATGAAGCCTCACGGCCTCAGACACTCTAGGAGGTGGTTCTCTGTCGTACAAGTTCTTTGGGGAGAGTCATTTGGATTCAACTGAAAAACAAGGGGATTTTTACTTTTACCTGACCCAAACCATCAAAGTTAATTTAGAAGTTACTATTTAAAGCTGAGATTTAATAAGCAACTTCACCTTTGTCAGAAAGACTTCCTTGTGTGAACCAATAGACAAGCTTCTCATTTAGGCTGAGATTTTATTTTCATATTTTCCTATGTGTATAATTAGTTAAAAGATTTTTTTAGAACAAGTGAGATAAAACACTTGTTATTCTGATGTTCTTGAAGGACAGACCAAATGAGGTTTTTCCACAATATTAATGATTGATGAGCTTCATCTGATGATAATCCTTAATACCTCAGAGAACAATCCCAATAGATGTAAACTGCAACAAAGCTCTTGCTCAATGAAGGGCATTCTGAGAACACAGAAACATGTGCCTTTAGGAATAAGGGGGAATTTTTAAGTCAATCACAGTGTGGTATAAAAGAAAGTGTTGACATTGCAATGTTAAGTTCCCAAGTTTTTATCCAAGCTGGCCCACTTAACAACAATGGACTTTGGGGGATAGAGTTAATGTGTAAGAAACACTCAACAAAAATTCACTACAGCCAGGTTGCTTTCTACTCATAACGACCCAGCAGTCCAGCAGAGGAGAACTGTGCCGCAGGATCTTCAAAGCTGTAGAACTAGACAGGCACACAACTGCTACATCTTTCCCCTATGGAGCAGTTGGTGGATTTGACTGTTAACCTTTCATTTCTCAGCTAAGTGCTTTACCAATGTATCACCACATGGATACAATAGACATTTGTCTAATTGTTTATTTTCTACTTTGATTTTAATATCCATGAGGTCAGGCCCCTTATCTACCTGATTTTTTTTTTCTGCAACTCTCCAATACGAACTCAAACTCAAACCATGCTCACTGTCATCTAGTCATTTCTGATGTATAGCAACCCTATGTAGTTCTAAGGACATATAGGATAGATAGTTGATGGCTAAAAGATGAGAGAAAAGAACCATGGCTGGTACTTTTGAACTCTTGACCTTGCAGCTATCAGCCAAACTTGTAAACACTACAACACCAGGGATCCGTGTGTGTGTGTGTGTGTGTGTGTGTGTGTATCAGACCATCAATTTCTCATATGTAAGTTCAGATTGAAAACAAATTAAAACAGGTTCATGAGAGACAAAATATAAACTTGAGTGTACCCACCTGAATTTTGAGAACATCACCAGAAGAAATGAAACCCTAACAACCGATGATCTGATGAGTGTGGGATGGCATCAAGAACATGACACACGGATAAAGCAAATGATCACTAAAGACAGGAAAGAAAGACAATATCAAAGTGGAAACTCTGAAACTTGCACTAAGTCATAGAGTAGCTAAGCCAAATGGAAGAAATGATGATGTCAAAGCACTGAAGAGAAAGTGTCACAGAGCTCCAGAAGATTAAGTATTCTAATGAAATGTGCAAAGACCTGGAGTTAGAAAATCAAAAAGGAAGAACCTGCTCAGCATATCCTAAACTGAAATAAGTTTAGGATAAATAAAGCCTCTAGATACAATCTTGAAAGGTTCTATAGGTAAAATATTGAATGACGTATCAAAGAAGCTGGAAAGAATAAAGAGTCACTGTGACATAAATAACTCGTCAACATTCAGCCACTTCAAAAGGTAGCATATAATCAGAACAAATGGTACTGAAGGCAGAAGTTCAAGCTGCAAGTGAAGGCATTATTGAGAACAAGGCTCCAGGTATTGATGGAATGTCCATTGAAATGTTTCAAAAAACTGATGAAGCACTGGGAGCATTCATTCATGGCAAGAAATTTAGAAGACAGCTAATCAACTGGAAGAGATCCTTGTACTCATTCTAAAAATGATGACCCAACAGAATGCCAAATTATAGAAAAACATTACTGATATTACATGCAAGTATAATTTTACTTAGGATTAGTCAACGATGGTTGTAGCAGTACCTTGACTACCAAAAACTCAGGATTCAGAAAAGGACATTGAACTAGGGATCTTATTAGTGATGTCAAATGAATCTTGGCTAAAAGTAGAGAATATCAGAAACATGTTGACTATTGACTATGCCAAGACATTCGACTGTTTGAACCATAACAAACTATGGGGAGTCGAAAGCATGCAAATTCAGGAACAGTACATTGTGCTCATGCAGAACTGTGCACAGATAAAGAGTAGTTGTGCAACCAGAACAGGGATAGGGAATAGTTAAAATCAGGAAAGGTGCAGGTCAGGGTGGTATCCTCTCACCAAATCTATCTGATCTGTATGCTGAGCAAGATCACTGAAGTCGTACCATATGAAGAATAACATGGTAACGGGATTGGAAGGTTTGTTAACAAGCTTTGATATGCAGATGACTCAACCTTGCTTGCTGAAAGTGAGGAGGACTTGCAGCACTTGCTAATGAAGATCCAGGAGAGCAGTCTTCAGTAATGGACTTCAGCTCCATATAAATAAAACAAAATTTCTCACAATTGAACCAATAGGTAACATCATGATAAATGGAGAAGAGATTGAAGTGGCCAAGGACTTAGTTTTTCTTGGACCTACAATCAATTCTCATGGAAGCAGAAATTAAGAAATCAAACAACACATTGCATCAGGTAAATCCAGTGAAGCGATTCAAATAATACAACCATCAGTTTGCTGCCCTGATAACCATTTTAAATATTAAAATAAAACCCAAAACCAAAAATAAGTTTATTATTTATACAGTTAATACTGGAATAAGTACAATAAACAAGACTAGATTATAAGAATTTTAAGATATGAATGAAAATAATAAATAATACCTGATGATAAATAATACAACTGTTATTTAAGATATTTCCATATTGCTTCTTGACTGGCATCCTCACTTGGAAATATTCTTCACTTTTATCTGAACATCATTGACTGTGATTTATCTTTAACTAGCTTTTCACTGTAGGAATAGGATTTCATTCCTTAAAGGTAAGCCAAATAGATAATAATCATTGTGTTTAATATATTAGAATCACTTAAGTGACTTCTCTGATCTGAATATATGCTTATCTTTTAAAAACTCCTTTATACTTCTGCTGAACTTACAGCAACTGTTCTGAAAATAGTTTTAGCTCTTTGAACACTTTTAGGATTTCATAATTCACTCATACATAATACCTCATCAGAATTGAGGGTGTAGCAGAAAACCGAAACGAATGACAGTGTGTTGCCATCTGGTTGTTTGGCAGTTTTTCTCTTTATGTTACATGTTTGTTTACTGAAGTAACAAATGTAAAGGGATTAAAGCAGTATTTCATCAAAAGTATAATTGGTCTTATGAATCAATAAATATCACAAGCATATTCCACTTAATGTTTTAATACCTACAGATGGAATGAATTACAGGGGCTTAGAATATACTGTGGCATAGATAAATGGTTAAAAAAAGAGTAAGGAATGTAAGTTTGTAATTTCCACATTGGGTGGCTACTCAGCCACCCACTTTAAAGAGAACCCTGATTACAAGTATCATGTTCACAACCAGTTCATTGAACTCAACTGAAAATTAAATATCAGTCCTGTTGAACCAATACAACCTGGCTAAATCCTACCACTGGGTACATCTGCTGAACAAGACCTCTTAAAATGTTGAAAAGCCAGAATATTACCTTGAGCACTAAGGTGTACCTGAACCAAGCCATTGTAGTTTCAATTGCCTCATATGCAGAGGAAGGTTGTACAATGGCTAAGGAAGACCGAAGAAAAATCGAAGCATTTGAACAAGGTTGTTGGGGAAGAATTTTGAAAGTACCAATGACTGCCTAAAGAGCAAACAAATCTGGAAGAAGTACCAGTATGTTCCTTAGAACCATTACTGCATCTCATGTACTTTAGATATGTTATCAGGAGAGAGCAATCCTTGGAAAAGGGCATCATGCTTAGTAAAGTCGAGGGGCAGTGAGAAAGAAGACCGTTGACAAGATGGATTGACACAACAGCTGCAACGATAAGCTAGAATGTAACAATCAAGAGACTGGTGCAGTGTTGTGTTCTATAGCGTGTAGGGTCGCTATGAGATGGAATCCACTTATACGTGTAGGGTCGCTATGAGATGGAATCCACTAACAACAATATATGAGCCCTCGTGGCACAGTAGGAGCCCTCATAGTAGAGTGGTTACACGTTGGGCCTCTAACCACAAGGTGAGTGGTTTAAATCACCAGCTGCTCCACTGGTGAAAGATGGTGTTTGGAGAAAGATGGTGTTTTCTACTCCTGAAAACAGTTACAGTCTCAGGCACTCACAGGGCCAGTTATACCCTGTTTATAGGGTCTCTATGAGTTGGCAATGACTCAATGGCAGTGAGTTTGTTATTGTTTGTGGTGGCATGGTAGTTTAGTGTTTGGCTGCAAATCAAAATGTCAGTTTAACCAGTAGCCTTTCGTCAAGAGAAAAATTAGGTTATTCCTATAGAGATTTACAGTCTTGAAAACCCACAGAGGCAGTAATACTCTATCCTATAAAGTTGATATGAGTCAGAATTGACTTCAAGGTAGTGAGTTTGGCTAGGTTTTACACACACACACACACACACACACACACACACACACACACACCAGGGAAATCAAGCAGTGTGGCTACTGGGGTTCCAGGTCATATGCACACAGGTATATTCTAAACAAAGTGTGTCTAACCTTGTTACTGCTTTCAGTGGATGGCTGAAGCCAACTTTTCTCGGGAATGTACTTATCTTAGTCTCATTAGGGTGTCTTAAAGAAATCCAGTCAAAACAGTGATTTCTGAGCGCTACTGTGGAACCAGTTACATTGAAGGCAGAGAGGTCAGCTCAGAGGTTACGGTGACTGCCTTTTAGAATTCCCAAGAGGTACTCGCAATAGATCTCCTTGAAGCGCACAGGAAGAAGGTTTTAGAAAATTAAAAGGTGTCTGGTGAGCAAAGGGCCAGCACAGTTCCCCTGAAGCAGGTCCCCATCAGGACAGAGCACCTGCTCACTCTTCGAGAGGAAGGAAGGAGAGCTGGCCTGGGAGGATTTCACTGGGAAACCTACCTCATCCATGCCCTGATCTTGCCCCTTGGGGCTTCTTTTTGTTCCCCAAACTCGAAGAACATTAAAAAAGAACACCATTTGAATGCCTTGAGGGTCCTCCAACTGCCATTTTAATGTTATGTAAATTTGGAAGCACAGAATTATTTGAGGAAGGGTTAGCAAGATGATACTTTCAGCAGGGTACAGACCCGGGATGGAATATAGGGTGGGAAACAGAGGCGTCATATGTTGATATTTTAAAAGAAAGCCTTAATAAAGGTTTCTATGATTTTATAGCAATACATATTGTCCTACCCTTGTTTATACATCTACGAGTACATATATAAGTGAGTAATATGTATATGTATATATAATATACATAGACTTATACCATGGCACATACACATACACACACAATGTGTGGATAAGCAGAGGAGAGGACACAAATTATTGTTTAGGCTCTCACAATTCATCTTTAATTCATCCCTGGGGGTGGGGAGGAAGTCGGAAACTAAATTTTTAAAAAACACTGCAGAGATAAAAGGTGTGGGCAACTCATTTAGGACTGCAGGTCACAGCAAGGAATTTGGCTATTATTCTGAGAGTAATGGGAAGATTCTGGAATATTCTGAACAAAGGCGTGACATAATCTGATTTACTCATGAATAGGATCACGCTGGTTACTGTATTGATAATAGGCACGAGGAAGGCAAAACACCAAAGTAAAATATCCAACTTCATCATAATCTTTTATAAAAATTAACAAAAAATGTAAACTGCCCACTGCAGACCTGACACGAATACCTTTCCTCACTAAAGAATAGCTGCCATCATTCTTACCGCTAATGGCTGTACCCTTTTTGAAGCAACCCTCTGGAAATAACCTGTTGTGGTGGCTAACAATCACAAGGAACCACACCTCTTTCACGACAGTCCCTGGAGTTGGGGCATTCAATTAATGTGAGCAGAAATAATCAATGCAGCCTCCAAAGAAAACAAAATGGCACTATCATCTAATGAAATTTAGCAGAACGAAAGCAGCCACCCTCTTCACCATCTCTGCCCCATACCAAGGGCTCTCGTTCCCTTAATGGCAAACTATCAAAGGGATGTGAGGATGCTGGGCATTTAGCTTTTATCAAAATGTTTACATCTAAATTCTATAGCACTAGCATCAAAGGGCAGTCATTCACATCAACATCTTCTAATAAAACACACAGGGGTGCATTATACTCACACCATGTCTAATAGGTTTTCCTGAAGAACAGCTAAACGCTACATGAAACATGACAAAATCTATGAGCCCTAATTAAGTTTCTCCTCAAAACTCCATCATTAGACATTAACTAGGGATGTTTTATTCTCTGAAGAAGTAATTGGTTATTTTTATTTCTGCATAATAAAAAGAAGCCCATTTGAGGGGCACAATTCAAACGAAAAAGAAATAGCCATTAATAATGAAACATCCATTAATAATCAGAATGAAGACGGTACTAAGTATGTATTTAGAAAAGTGAAAGTCACCAAATGTGAAAAGAAATGCAGAAAGATCAATGTTCTCAACATTCGTGAGCTGACGTCGACTGGTAGTGGCCATTTTAAGTCACAAGGATCATGTTTGATAGAACCGGAACAAAAATTCAATAGGAATGGCTTCACATTCACAGTCAAAAAGAGCATTTCACCATCCGTCTTGAAACACAATGCTCTTTTTCATAAGATAATATCTACACAGACATAAGGAATTTCAATAACATAACTATTACTCAAATGTATACAACAACCACTGAAACTAGTGAAAAAGTTGAAGAATTTTACCAATGTCTTCACTTGGAAATTGATCAAACATGCAATCAAGACTTATTGATCACTATTGGTAATCAGACTGCAAAAAGGTGGGGGGGAAAGTCACATTTGTTGGAAAATATGACATTTGGGGTAATAATACCCAGGACCCCAGTTGACTGCATCTGTGTGAAGAGTCAATGTAGAAGCTCAACACCATCAGCTAAAACAAAGCCAGGGGCCAACTGCGGAACAGACTATCAATTGCTAATATATAATTGACATGGAAGCTAAAAAAAATTAAAACAAGTTCACAAGTGACAAAAAAACCCAAAACCAACCTGGAGTATATTCCATCTGAATTTAGGGAACTTCTCAGGAACAAACTTGAAGCTCTGAACACTAAAAATAGATGACCTTATGAATTCCTGAATGACATCAAGAACATCATAAACGAAGGAAGCAGAAGGCGATGAAAAGGACAAGGCAAAGAGAGAAAAGACCAAAGTGAAGTTCAGAGGGGACTGAAACGCTCTTTGCAACCGGTGAATAACTGAATGGTGCTCTTTTCAGTATAATCTCGGTAACTCCCCACAAAGGACATTTGCCCCACGGGTCTTAGTGGAACAGACTGGAGGAGTATAGTGGGATCATTCCATTGTGAGTGCTTTTAGACAGGATCCACTGGGACAGTGGTTTCACTGAATATAAAGTTAGCCATCTGAGAAATAGGAAAATGCATCTCCCTACCAGCAAGAGAGAAAAGCCAGGTATGGAGCCTGTCCAATGAGCGCCAACATCCCTCCTTATCTCCAACCTCTTCGATCCAGGAGACAGTTTTGACATCTGTGGAGTGACAGAAGAGCAGCAGAAGCAGAACCAGGGACAAGAGCATGAGGCAGAAGGGTGGATGCCCCCAACCACCAGCAAAGGGCTAGTAAAGCTGAGTGCTTGTGGACAGGAGGCTGGCTGGTGGGGTAGGACGCTTTACGGGAGCTGAATTTGCTGGCTATGGAGCTGGAGCTAAATACTTTCAGATGAGGTTGATAGAAACGTGTGCTGCCCTTTGGGCAATTATGAGCTGCTTTAATAGAGCTTTGCAATGCTGTCCAATCCAGGCAGAGGCCAAGTCAAGAGCTTAAGAGCCAGATAGAAGACTATCTGATGTGCACATGGTGGAGAGCCACTTGTCCTGACTGAACTGTATCCTGAGTATTTCTCAACTGAGTGGTAGCCTGTTATCTTAATAATCAGAAGCATTGTCTGTGAGTTGTGATTGACCATTGCAATGAATTACAGAACCCAGCTGAAAAGTAAAGAGTGCTGCGAGAGGGACAGTTGGTGGTGGTGTTGTAAAGGTGGTTCTGACTCATTACAACCTGTGTACAGCAGAACAAAACACTGTCCAGTCCTGCACCATCCTGACACCTGTTCTTCTGCTTGAGGCCATTGTTGCAACCACTGTGTCCACCCAGCTTGTCAAGGGCCTTTCTCTTTCTGCTGCCCCTCTACTTTACCTAGCATGATGTCCTTCTTCAAGTAATTTAAAAGTGGATTCAGAAGTGGACATAGATTGGAGAATACGATTGCTGATGGCAAACGGTCTCGGCTGAAAGCTGAGAATAACATGAAGATATTCATGTGTGCATTGTTGACTGTGAGGACCATACCAAACTATAGATAACATTGAGCCGACTGAGGATTTCAGAACACTCCATTGTGCTCACGTGGAGCCTGTGTGCAGACCAAGGCGTAGTCTTTAGAACAGAATAACAGGCCACTACACAAGTTAAAATCAAGAAATGGTGCACCAGGCTTATATCTTTGCAACACAATTATTCAATCTGTAGACTGAGAAAGTAATCTGTAGGTGGAATATATGAAGAAGAATTCAGCATCCAAATTGGAGAAAGGCTTATGTACCATGCAGATGACACAACCTTGTTTGCTGAAAGGAAGGATAACTTGAAGGAAATAAAAAATTGCAGACTTCAAAATGGATTGCAATCCAATGTAAAGAAAACCATAATCCACATGATTGGACCTAGAGACAACATCATGAAAAATGTAGAAAGATTGACATTTTCAGGGATTGCACTTTACTTGGATCCATAATCAATGTTCATGAAAGCAATCGTCAAGAAATCAAATAACACATTGCATTGGGCAAATCTGCTCCATAAAGCCTCTTTAGAGTGTTGGAGGGCAAGGATGCTCTTGACCCAACCCATGGATTTTCAATTGCCTCATATGTATGTGAAAGTTGGATATTAACTAAGGAAAAACACAGAAGAATCATTGCATTTGAATGATGGAGTTGATGAAAAATATTGAAAGTAGCATGTACTGCCAGAAGAACAAACAAATCTGTCTTGGAAGAAAGATAGCCAGAATGTTCCTTAGAAGCAAGGGTAGCAAGACTTGAGTTCACATATATTTGGCATGTTTTCATGCGAGAGTAGTCCCTAGAAGAGGTCAATGTCCTTGGCAAAGAAGAAGGTCAGCATAGAAATAGGAAGACTCAAGAAATGGCTTGACACCATCCCTGAGTCAATGGAATCAACATAACAATATTTGTGAGATCTGGGCCATTCTCTTGTACACAGAGATGCTATTAGTTGCAACAGATATAATGGCACCGAACAATAATATAATTCAAGGAGAGGTTGTTCAAGCAACTCTAGTCTTGCAAACAGCCCAGTGACCAAGTGGTGGCCCATCATCTTACTCGCTCTCCTTCCTGTTCACAGTTTTTGAAAGACTCCTTGTTCCCATGGATGCCCTGGCTTCAGCGCTACTCCCAGGGATGTTGGCAGCAATTCATTTCTCAAACACTCTCACTGCTATTGAGTCTGTTGCACTCACAGAGACCCTACAGAACATGGTAGAACTGCCCCTCTGGGTTTCTGAGACTATAGCTTTTCATGGAAGTAGAAAGCCTCATCTTTGTCCCGTGAAGAGGATACTGGCTTTTCAGTTAGTAGTCTAATGTGCTGCCCACTGTACCACTAGGGCTCCCAGCAATTCATTAAACAAGGTTAATAATAAGGTGTCTATTTGTGCCAGATACTGTTTTCAGTGATAGATAATTCAATAAACCGACCAGGCAATGCTCTGTGGAGATTATGGGAGAAAAATGAGTAAGGACACGAAAGAATAACCCAACACTTGATTCTCCATTTCACCATATCAGTTCCTTCCCAACTACCCTCTCTGTAGGCAGCCTTTAGTTGATGTGCACAATTTCTTTCAGAAAGAAAGAACACTCCTGAGACCAAGACAAGGGTTTCCTTTGAAATGATGAATCACATTTCCTTCAGGGTGACTTGCATCCCTGGTGGCACAAATAGTTTGTACTTCACTGCTAACGGAAAAGTTGGTCGTTGGAACTCCCCTAAGGCACTGCAGGAGACCCGTCCAGCAATCTAATCTGGGAAGTTTACAGGCAAGAATACCCAAGAAGCCCAGTTCTACTCTATAATGGCTTTAAAAAAATCACTCATCATGGCATTAGTATGTATATATATGTGACACTGAGCAAGAGGGGCTAGAAAGAAAAAGACATCAATCTTGTGTTGAAACTTTGTCTATGTCAAGTAAAGTAGAATTTAAAACATTTTAAATATTTTAAATCTATGTATTTTCCCTTTTAACTGTTATTCCTATCCACATTTCTGCTGTTTGATTCTCTAGTTACAACATTATCCACAGCTGATATTTTCTGGAGTTGTATAATAGAGTTACCAACCATACGTGGCATTTTTGCTTGTCTACAGAGCATCCTTTCCTGATTTTGCCTTTCTATCACAGACCACATTTAGTTCTGAGTTTTCTTTACTCTACATGACACGGGGCAAGGTGACATCCTAGTTGTCATGGATAATTCATGATTAAACATAGCCAATCAGTCTAGGGCATTCCCAAGGAGGAGGTTAATACTTGAAGAATAAACATGTGGTCTAACGTTGCTTAATCAGACTGAATAAATGATAAATATGGAGACAGGAGAAGATTCTCATTCTCTAAAATAAAATAAGTCAAAGCAAGAGATTAGAATCAATGCTGGGAGAGACAGAACCTGAGGCAACCATTGATTTCCTAAATGAGTCAAACCTGAGGCTGTGGGACATGACAAATGTCTTCCTTGCCTAAGCCATCTGAACCAGGTACTCTGTTACTTGCAGCCCAAAGAATTGTTTTAGATACACACTGGGATTCTCACATCTCTGAACAAAGGCAGGATTTATTTGCAGCATAGAATCTAAGAAGGAGGAGATTCTTCACATCAGAGGGAATTTTTAAACCACTCTTTTTGATCAGAAAGCTGTGACAAAACACAAACATCTGATTTTTCAGAGAATGCACTCACAAAACTCTCAGGCTAGACTTTAAGGGAATGTACCTTTAAGGGAATGTACCTAAATGTACCTTTAATGGCTATGGAATTTGTTTAGGATACTCAGAGAGCGACTTTCGCACAAGTACACAAGGCCACACTATAGTACAGCAATACGGTTCTGGAAAGCGTAAGTACAGACGATTGTGTGAAATAAAAACAATATAAGACAAAAGTAAGAGTTTCCAGATTGGATTATAAATATTGCCTAAAAATATTCATCCAAAATTTGATTAAAATTCT
>NW_022106084.1:5903642-5904814 GCF_000313985.2 Echinops telfairi
GAGAAGATTCTCATTCTCTAAAATAAAATAAGTCAAAGCAAGAGATTAGAATCAATGCTGGGAGAGACAGAACCTGAGGCAACCATTGATTTCCTAAATGAGTCAAACCTGAGGCTGTGGGACATGACAAATGTCTTCCTTGCCTAAGCCATCTGAACCAGGTACTCTGTTACTTGCGGCCCAAAGCATTATTTTAGATACACACTGGGATTCTCACATCTCTGAGCAAAGGCAGGATTTATTTGCAGCATAGCATCTAAGAAAGAGGAGATTCTTCACACCAAAGGGATCTGTTTTGGATCAGAAAGCTGTGACAAAACACAAACATCTGATTTTTCAGAGAATGCACTCACAAACCTCTATGTACCCATTGGATATGGAATTCATTTGGGGTACTCAGAGATCGACTTTCGCACAAGTACACAAGGCCACACTATAGTACAGCAATAGGGTTCTGGAAAGCATAAGTACAGATGATTGTGCGAAATAAAAACAATATAAGACAAAAGTAAGAGTTTCCAGATTGGATTATAAATATTGCCTAAAAATATTCATCCAAAATTTGATTAAAATTCTTTAAAGTGAGAGCAAAGCTGGTCACCAACTTTATAATGAAAGGAGAGAGACCCCAGAGAGTAAAAGCATTACTAAAGAAGAAGGAAAGAATAGGAGCCTCACTCTTCTTATTCTTAGAACCCAGCACTCAGCCACACTAATATGCACATGGGCCAAGAAAACAGAATTGAGAATCCAGAAGTAGAACCATCCATTTATAGAAACTGATTTTTAAGAAAAAGGTGAAATATATTAAATGGGGAAGAGGTAGTATATTAAACAAATGGTGCTAGCAAAACTAAATATACATTTACAGAAAAATGAAGTATTCATAACTTGCATTATATACAAACGCTTACTCAAGATGGTTCAAAGACCTCATGTTAGCCTGAGCCCTCTAGAGAAGTAAAACCAGTGCTAGAGATAAGTTGTTAGACACCATCGAGTCAGTTCCTATTCATAGTGATACTTTATACAATGGAACAAAACACTACCCCATCCTGCCCCATCTCCCCAAATGTTCTTTTCTATTAACCCACTGTAGGAGCCACTGTGTCAATCCATCCTTTGAGGGTCTTCCTCACTTTTTCTGACCCCTACTTTACCAAAAGTGATGT
>NW_022106084.1:5907278-5908402 GCF_000313985.2 Echinops telfairi
GCTCCTTTAATGACCTTTTGCTTTCTTCACTAATGATGTTCTTGGTGTCCTACTGCAGTTCATTAAGTCTTCTATCACTAGTGTTTAATGCATCCAATATGTCCTTCAATAGCCTCAAAATTCAGGGGGGATGAATCATGGTTATATTCTGGCTCTCATGTACTTGTTTTCATTTTCTTCAGCTTCAAGTTGAACTTACCGATGAGCAATTGGTGGTCTGTTCCACAGTCAGCCTCTGATCTGGTTTTAGTTGCTAATACTGGATTTTTCTATCATCTTAACCCACAGGTGCAATCAACTTTATTTCTTTGTATTCAATATGAAGAAGCTTATATGTATATTCACCCTTTGTGTGGTTGATAAAAAGATATTTTCAAGAAAGGTCATTGGTCTTGCAAAATTCTATCATGTGATCTCTTCACAGTGGTGGCCATATTTTCCAACTACTCTTCCTTCCTCTTTGTTTCCAAATTTACATTCCAGTCTCCAATAATTATCAATGCATTTAGTGGACAGACTTGGAATTATGTATACTTTTTTGTTTGTTTGCTTTTGCTAGTTTTTTTCTTTTCTTTCTTTTTTCCCCCTCTTTTAATTCAATCATTTGGGGTTTTTCTGTTTTGTCTCCATTATTGTTGTTTTACCTACCTAAATAAAATAGGTGTGGGAAGCAAGTCCGAGGAGAAGCAACAGGACTGACAGTTCATAGGGACCTGTGGGGAGGAGGAGGCGGGGGAAAGGAGTAGTGAGCAAGCAACTCCATAGACAGGGGAACAACTAGGGAATTAAAATCAACAGTAAGGAAGACATAGAGATCCCTGTGGTGTTGAAGCAACTGAAATCTATCTGAGAGGAATTGCTAAGAGGCAGAAGAAGGGCAAGCATGGTGGTGGGGCAGGATGAAGGTAAAAGGAAACAGAAGCAAGATCTAGAAAGCAAAGGTATGGGTAGAGTTATAAACATACTCTTCCTCAGTCATCGTCTGAGTGCCTTCTGACCTGAGGACTCATTTTCTGCACTCTCTAGCAGTGTCTGCTACTCTTCATTAAGTCTTCAGTGCCTGCCAATGTTTCAGTGTTACACATAAGGTTTTCAATGAATTATTTATCTTAATAGACTGCCAA
>NW_022106084.1:5910356-5912244 GCF_000313985.2 Echinops telfairi
CAAAACTTAACTATCACAGACTTAATTGCAAAATCTAAACCTATAAGTATCACCAAAAAAATAAAAAGGAGCAAATGTAGGAGGGTTGAGGAGAGATTGGAATTCTCATATACTACTTGTGGAATTGTAAAATTGTACAACTACTGTGGAGAATGGGATGACACTTTCCTAAAATTATAGCCATATGGGGAGGGAGGGGGAAGAAATGGGGAACTGATATCAGGGTCTCAAGTGGCAAGAGACTGCTTTGAAAATATGCACATATGCAAATTCATCATACACCAGATGAATGTATGGATTGTGATAAGAGATGTAAGAGCCCCCAATAAAAGTACTTAATAAAAAATAAAACAATCTGAAATATGAAGAAAAACAATTATAGCCATATGATTTGGCCATATGATAAAACCATATAATTTGGCAATCTCAACACTAAGTATAGACCCAAGAGAAGTAAGAGCTCTGAGGTCAACGTATATGGGCACATCCATGTTCATCACTAAAACTAAAGGATGGAAACAGCCCAAGTGCCTACCAATGGGTGAACAAACTATGGTACCTTAGCACAATGAAATAATGCAAAACGTTAAGTATTATCAAATCCATAAACATGAACTAACCCAGAGGAAATGATATTGGGTGAAATGAGTCAATCTCAAAGGGACAAATATTATATGAGAACGCTGTCACATAAACTAAAGAAAAAGTTTACACAAATAAAACTGTGCTTTTATGGTCACTAGGGATGGAAGGAAGATCAAGAGGGAAATCGCCGATCGTGTTGGGACAGGCTGGTGTACTACTTCCATGTGGGTTTTGTTGTTTCTCAGCTAGATGACCGCTTGTTTATCTTCAGGCTTTTAAGACTCCAGATGCTATATCTTTTGATAGCCAGGCACCATCAACTTTCTTCACATTTGCTTGTGCATCCACTGTCTTCAGCAATTGTGCCAGGAAGGTGAGTATTTCAGACTGCTAAATTGTTAGAACAAAGTGTTCTTGTGTTGAGGGAATACTTGAGTAGGAGCCCACTGTCCATCTGTTTCCTTAATACTAAGCCTATAAATATATGTACACAGATCTATTTCCCCCTTGTTGGATATAGATATGTTTACAACTGTATATGCCTGTATTTAGATCTCTATAAATGCCCTTTGCCTCCTAGTTCTTTCCTCTGTTTCTTTGTACTTTCCTCTTGTCCCACTATCATGCTCAGCCTTCATGGAAGAAGCACACCAGCCTGCTGAAGACAAAGATAAGGAAATGTGGTGAAGAAAGCTGATGGTGCCCGTCTATCAAAAGATATAGAGTCTAGGGTCCTATAGGCTTGAAGATACACAAGCAGCCATCTAACTGAGAAACAACAAAACCCACCTGGAAGAAGCACACCAGCTGTGAAATCACAAGGCACCCAAGGGATCAGGTATCAGGCATAAAAGACCAAAAAGAATCATAGCATTGAGAATGAAGGGCAGTGGAGAGTGGGGACCCAGGGCCCATCTGTGGGCAATTGGACATCTCTTTGCAGAAGGGTCATAGAGAGGAGATGAGCCATTCAGGGTGCAATGTAGCAATGATGAAGCATACAATTTTCCTCTAGTTCTTGAATGATTCCTCTCCCACACTATCATAATCCCAATCCTACCTTACAAATCTGGCTGGACTGAAGGATTTACACTGGTACAGATCAGAGCTGGAAACACAAGGAATCCAGGACAGATGAACCCTTCAGGACCAGTGGTGAGAGTGGTGATACCGGGAGGGTAGAGGAAAGGTGAGGGAGAAAGGGGGAACAGATTACAAGGATCTACATATAGCCTCCTACCTGGGGGATGGACAGCGGACAAGTGTGTGAAGGGAGATGTCGGATGGTGTAAGATATGACAAA
>NW_022106084.1:5912743-5914449 GCF_000313985.2 Echinops telfairi
CATCAACTTCTGAGTGGATCGATAGCTAGATATGCAAGCTGAACAGGTGTGAAATGGCCTATGAGAGTACACTCATGAGCATATAAAGATTTGGCAAGGAATATTTCTACAAATAATGGTCAGTCAATAAATTTTGCTACAAAAATCCTTTATTAAATAAGCATTTATTTATATACTCCATGCACACCTCACACTTCTGAAGGTAGTGTTTCAATCTCCCCTAGCCTTTGTCCTAAGGATTCTGTGCTCTTTGGTTTGTGCCACTCCAAAATGGAAATTTGGCATAACCAAGGGACCCAAGCCATGTTCATTTTCAATAATATTTGAGTTTGGAGAAGAAGAAGAAATGTCTGAAGGAATAAAATCAGTGCCCTAGCACGGATGGAGTAAGTTTTCTGAGTGAAATTCCCATTGGACAGGCATTCCTGCCCTCCAATAATGCATAGGAACTTTGTGAGAACAGGGGGAGGTGGGGGACTAAACCCTCACTGCCAGTCTCCTGGCCTTTTCCACATCAATGCAGTTTCCAAATGTCTAAAAGTTCTTCCTAAGAAGCTCTGATCATCACGCTGGGCTCTTTGGAGTCACCATTACCTTCTGAGCTGACCTCTCTGCCTTAAATGTAATGGACCCAACATATCCTGGTGGAAGGCATGATGATGATTAGAGCTTCTTTGAAAAAAGAATCTGTTAAGGGACTGTTACTATTAGGTGCAGTTCAATGCATGATGACCCTGTGTACAACAGAACTGAATGCAGACCCGTGCCATCCTCATTAATTGTTTTATATGCGAGCTCATCGCTGCAGCCACGGTGTCAATGCATCTTGTTGAAGGCTTTCCTCTTTTTCACTGACCCTCGACTGACAAAGCACACTGGTCTTTTTCTGGGACTGGTCCAAAGTACATGGGATGAACTCTCACTATCCTTGCTTCTGAGGAACATGCTGACCGTATTTCTTCCAAGAATTTGTTTGTTCTCTGGAAGTGCATGGTACTTTCAATACTCATCACCAACACTCCAATTCAAATTCATCAATTCTTCCTATCCATTGCCCCGTTTTCTCGTGCATAAAAAACAAGCCCATGACTTCAGTGAGCACATCTTAGAACTCAAAGTGGCACCTTTGCTCTTTAACACATTAAAGAGGTTTATGCCCTGGCTGTTACCTCCATGGGCACTAATAGAGACCCAGGAAAAAAGAAATCCTTAACAACTTTAATCTTTTCTCCGTTGATCATGCTGTTGTTTATTAGCTCCAATGTGATTATTGCTGTTTCCTTTACATTTAAGTGTAAACCATACTGAAGGTTGTATGCTTTGTTCTCCATCAGAACATGCTTAATTCTTTTTTGCTTTCCGCAAGCAAGGTTGTGTCTTGTACACAGCAGAGGGTAGTAAGGAGCCTTCCTCCAATCCTGATGCCATAATCTTTTTCATACTGCCTGTCTTCTCGGATGATTTGCTCAGCTATAGACTGAATAAGTATGGTGATGGGAAGCAAATTTAAGACATATATTTCTGATTTTAAGTCATTCAGTACCCCTTTGCTCTATTCAAATGACTGCATCATGGTCCATGTACAATTTCTATACGAGTAATTAAGTGTTCTGGAATTCCAATTCTTCATTATGCTGTCCATAGTTGGTTATGATCCACACCTTTGCACAATCAATAAAACACAAGTAAACACTCTGATCTTCTTT
>NW_022106084.1:5915563-5917068 GCF_000313985.2 Echinops telfairi
TAAAGCTGCTAACATCTCTAGGCTATGGTCAGAGGTTTACTAGAAGCATAGTCTATAAGTGAATGCTGAAAACGGGGATTTCCATTGTTATCCATAGTCTTCTGAAAACTGCCTGTTCACAATTTAGTTTCTAATACAATTCCTTCCTTCGAATTTGGATTATATTATTTATGCTTCTTGGATCACACAGGCTAGTGTTACACATTATTTTGATGTTTCTTGTATAATTGAGTATTTTGACTTCAGAATCCTCCAATGGCTAATTTTGCGCAAGCAGTATTCCTGTTCCTTCTTCCTAGGCTGTCATTTAACTCCACTGAAATCTGTTCACCATGAGTAGCCCTGATGGCATTTGAAATACTAATGGCATAGCTTACAGAATATGCAAGCCACAAGTGTATTACTGATAGAACTTGTCTGCCAGAATCCATAAATCACAGAAATATACTTAAATCCATTTTGTTTAGAATAAATCAGTGAATGTATGAACAAGAACTGTAGTAGTTAGATACATATATTCTCCTCTATAATAGACAAGTATCGGTAATTTCATCTTTATATTCTCCTCTTTAATAGGCAAGTATATGGAATTTCACAAATGATAATTTAATCTTTTAGTCATGTTCTCCAGAAATCCTGTATTTTTTAAGATAATTTTATTGGGGGCTCTTACACTCTTATAACAATCCATACATCACTTGTATCAAGAATATTTGAACATATGTTGCCATCATTATTTTCTTAACAATTACATTCTTTTAAAAAACAATCATTTTATTGGTGGCTTTTGAAGCTCTTATCGCAATCCATCCATCCATCCATTGTGTCAAGCACATTTGTGCATATGTTGCCATCATCATTTTCAAAACATTTTCTTTCTACTTGACCCCTTGGTATCAGCTCATTCCCCTTCCTCCCCTTCCTCCCTCCCCCATGAGCCCTTGATAATTTGTACATATTTTTTTCATGTATTACACTGACCACTGTCTCACTTCATCCGCTTTTCTGTTGTTGCCCCCCTGGAAGGGGGCTATATATTCATCATTGGGATCAGTTCCCCCCTTCTCCTCCACTTTCCCCTTACTCTCCTGGTATTGCTACTCTCATTATTGGTCCTGAGGGACTTTTCTGTCCTGAATTTCCTGTATTGGAAACTCTTATGTGTACCAGTGTATAGGCTCTGATCTAGCCAGATTTGTAAGGTAGAATTGGGGTATTGATAGTGGCGTGGAGGTTTGGCATATAAACCAAAAAGCATACAATTCAATAGCCCAATCACATCAAGAAGTGTTGTGTCATCATCACCATAATCCATTTTAGAACAGTCTATTCATTCTTGTACACATCTCTATTAGATTCTCATTACCCACCTGCACCCCAACTGGCCATACCCCCAAGGAATCATTAATCCATTTAATGGATCTATAGATTTACCTATCCTGGATTTCATACACAGAAAAACAATTTTTTAAGCCAACAGCAATAATAAGTAGAGCAGATAAAAA
>NW_022106084.1:5920110-5922033 GCF_000313985.2 Echinops telfairi
AAAAGGACTAATGGACCACGAGATCAGAAGAACTAGCCAGAAATCAGGAGAACTAGATAGGGTCAAGATACGCTGTTGACTTCTCTGGTTGGGATAACAATAGAAGACCCTAAATAGAATAGAAAAGAATATATAATAAAATCCTATAATAGACCAGAGTTAATAGTATAGACACTGGTTTAAACTATCCATAGAACATCTGCCAATCTATGGTCCTTAGACACCCTTAAACCCTGGAACAAAATTCACTCCAAGGGATCATCTTTAAACCAAACAAAAGGCCAGTAAGGAAATAATGACATAGGGACCATCACTTATTTGTCAGTTTGTCACACTGTGTTGGCTTGTGTGTTGCTATGATGCTGGAAGCTATGTCACTGTTATTTCAAATGCCACTAGGGTCACCCAAAGTGAACAGGTTTCAAGGGAGCTTCCCGACTAAGAACAGACAATGAAGGAGGACTCAGCTCCCCACTTTGGATGGAGTAGCCATTGAAAACCTTATGCACAGCTGCTAAATATTGTCAGGTACGGAGGGCCTAATGAGGTGAAGCATAACATTGCACATTTATGCAGATGGTACAGGACCCTTTCATTCTATTGTGCACAGGGTCGCTATGGGCCAGAGCCAACACAATGGCACCTACAAATAATAAAATAATATCATTAGGAAGGTGTGTATTCCTCACAGCAATCAACCATATGAAGCCCAATACCTGGAAACCAAGTTCATAGGGCAGACAAAGGCAGGCGGGAAGGATGAATTGACACAGAGAAGCTAGTGGGAAAGCGGAACGACTACTGTTAGGTGGAGGCCATTGTAACAAATGTCAAGAAACAAATATGGATGAATTGTTGAATGGGGAATTAAGTTGCTCTGCAAACTCTCATCCAAAACTCAAGAAAATCTTTATGTTCAAAAAGTAAAAGGCCGGGGAACAAAAGAATTAATGATATATGAGAGAACTTCGAGACATTTAGACTCTTTCATTTTCATTTTTTTCCAGGAATTTTTGAAGGTCCTTTATATAAAGATAGACTAAAATGCATGTGAATACATGAAATATATATTCTTTTGAAGACAAGATTTTTCTTTCAATGAACAACTCAGAGTAATTTCTCACACTGGGAAAAACTGTTTTCAGTTCCTTATTGAGGACTAATGAAGACTGATAACAGAAACGATAAGCTACTCTGCATCTCACCTAGTCTATTAGAACATAAAATATGTCCAGCGTATAAGTGGTGTACATTCTATTGACTACACTTAATAGACTGCTCAGTCATTCTTTGAGATATTTTTCTTAACTCCGTAAATAAATTTAGAATACTGCTATATGTAGACCTCTCGTTTGTCAGTTTTTCATGCTGCAGTGGCTTGTGGGTTGCTGGAAGTTACGGTGAGTATTCCAAGTATCAATAGGGTCACTCAGAGTGAACAGGTATCCGTGAAGAAGCTTCCTAACTAAGACAGAATAGGAAGGAGGTATCAGCATTATTTTTAAGCATGATATGTAATCATGGTATTTTTAATCACCTCACAGGCATGCAAGAAAGAGCCCTTTTGGTAGTGTGGGTTAAGCGTTGGGCAGCTAGCCACAGTGTTGGTCGGAACTCACCAGTTGCTCTGCGGAAGAAAGATGAGGCTGTCTGCACTTATAAATATTTACAGTCTCAGACACCAGAAGGAGAATTCCTACTCTGCCCCAGAGGGTCACTCTCAATCAGCATTCACTCAATGGCAGTGGTTTGGTTTGACTTCTGCATACAGAATCTGAGTGGTAAGGAAGGAAGAAGATTTGATGCATTTGAATTATGGTGTTGGGGAAGAATTTTAAACAAATCACAGACTTTCAGAGTAAGAAACAAATCTTTTTTAAAAAGAAGTACAAGAATGTTCCTTAGAAAATAGGATGGCAAAAC
>NW_022106084.1:5923114-5925175 GCF_000313985.2 Echinops telfairi
CCCGCTCCTTGAGCTTATGTCAGCATATGGTAACATGTTACACATTCCTTAGCATCATCATCAGTTTAATCATAAAATGCAATGCATAACAGACTTTGGTGAGCTGGTCTGAAGAGCTGTTAAATATATGCAGCATGAGTTTTGAGTTCCAAACAACTAATTTGCAAACACATTGTGTTACAATGATTACAATTGTGAATTCAGAAGTGTACAATTCGACAACCACTTTCTTCTCTCATATTGCCTTCTGCTTTATTTCATTCAGCTTCCTCTTCTGGCTAGCATTGGGATCAGACCCCAAAACTTTTGTGTGTCTTTCATACTTTTAAAAACTAGAGCATTCCAAAATAAACACAACTCTAATTCAAGCCTTTCCTTATTTTTATCCAGTCTTATCCTGGATGGTCGGGCTAGAAATTTCTAGACCTTAGATGAGGAATTCTCAACCTTTGGCCTGATTGATTACTTTGGTGAGAGACCGTTCTGTGCCTTTGATATGTTAAAGCAACATCTCTAGTCTCTACCTCACTGATGTCAGTAGCACAAACACACACCCCTCATTATAACAACCCCAAAGGGCTCCAAATATTGCCTGATTGAGAAGCATGGCTTCAAGCTCTGTAATCTTAATAGAGGTGCTATCACCATGAAGTGGGTGGAATTGCTTCTTGGGGTAGCAAAATCAAATTAGATGTTAGAATGGTTTGCGGCCCTCCAAGGTGGCACACTACTTCCACATGCAGGATATCTGTGGGATTAACATTTCATGGGAAGGAGAAGGCAATTAAGAATAAACAAATAAACATCTAAAAAAGCCTCCTTGGGGACGTGGTAATGAAAAGAGGTTGTGAAACACTGCTCTAGGCCAACAGTGGATGTGACGTCTGTTTTTCCATCTTCTTCTCCTCATGTATTCTTTTTCCTTCACTGGTATTAATTATAAAATTATCTCTTGGCTATTAAATCCCTCAGTCAGAGCAAGCATCTATAGGTGGGTCTCCTGAAAACAACAGGCTTAGGAGGGTCATCAAAAAACTCAAGCACGATGCTGTATTCTCTATGATGGAGGGAATATATTCGCTATCTACCCTCTAGCAATTAACCACCCACAAGTGTCTGACTGGGGCCCCTCAGGTCTTTGGCCAATTCTCTGGGATAATGTCAAGATGACTTTTGCTTGGCTGGAGTTTCTAGATGACACAACTCATTAATGAACTTGGAAATTAATTGACATATTGGAGACTTGATTCTACCCAAAGGCACCTCAGAGGAAATAACTGACAATCTACTTCCAAAAGATAATCCACTGAAAACCCTACGGAGCACAGTTCAAATCTAACATACATGAGGTCACCATGCATTAGAATCAATTCCACAGCAACTGGTCAGTTTGATTACTTATGATGGCTCCACTCACCCAACAGAAGTCACACAGGCTCCACTGCCAAGAGTGATGAGAGCACCAGTCACGTTCAGACTTCACAAATCTCCCAAAGCATGCCCGTCACTGGTCTCCGTAGCCCCCAAGGGATCTGCAAATAGTTCCAGCTCTCTGATTTGGTAATAGTAGTGTAATTGCCTCAGAAAATAAAATTCATAGCTCAGAAAGCCTCAGGCAGTGAGGAAGGCACAAGACTCCCCAAATAATATAGAACTCTCTGAGCAGTCTAGGAGGCTGTCTCTTTGACCATCCGGAAGTATCTCCTTCCTCTCCCTCTTTATCAGTGAATCTTAAAAGATTGCCTGTTATCAGTGAATCACTTCCATGGCTGGAAATGGGTTGGCAGCCTCGCCACCTTTTAAGAAGTTCTAGAACCTCTTTAGGATATTTTCTCATCAACTCTGAAACATCAGTAAGAATGGTGAGATAACAGGATAAAACACATTCAATATCCAGTTACACAAGCCATTAGTCAATTGAGACTCCATCTGAAAGGGAGATTCTAAGCCAATGTTTCCCAATCAATAGGCTAAAGATTTTTGGAATTATTAAGAGAGTTCAGTGAACTGTTTTGTATATTCCTTCACTCACTCAACATCTAATGAGCACTTAGCAGGTAA
>NW_022106084.1:5933844-5950411 GCF_000313985.2 Echinops telfairi
GGTCTCCAACAGGCAGGAATAATGAGGAGTCCATCTTGTGAAGGATTCTGTGGGGGAAGAGTTCCCAGGATAGAGAAGACCAAGTGCAAATTTCCTGAATAGGAGGGAGCTGGGCATGTTCCCGAAGGAAGGGGAAGTGATGGTCGAGGCTAGGCAGTTCAATGAGACCAGGACAGAGTATTCCCTTAGGGCAGTGGTTCTCAACTTTCCTAATGCCACTGCCCTTTAATACAGTTTCTCATGTTATGGTGACCCCTAACCATAAAATTTTTTTGGTTGCTACTTCATAACTGTCATTTGCTGTTATGAATCATAATGTAAATATCTGATATGAAGGATGTATTTCATTGTTGGAAATTGAACCTAATTAAAGCATAGTGATTAATCAGTATGTAATTATGTATTGTAAAATATTTATTTCTAATTACAAATAAATGCAATTTTGTCTTGAAGCATGGGGTAGCATCCATGGGTAACCATCTTCATGCCTGGCACTTGTATGTGGCTGTATCTTCATGTGGACAGAACCCCCTGGAGACGGATCGAGGAGCAATGTCTCGGTTCCTAAGACCATCGGAAATATGTGTTTTCTGATGGTTTTAGGCGACCCCTGTGAAAGTGTCGTTCCAACCCCCCAAAGGGGTCACGACCCACAGGCTGAGAACCACTGGCCTAGGGGCTTGGAGGAATATGCCATCTGAGGAGTAGTTTGAGCACAGTGGTTGTACTACCAGTAGACCAAAGCCGTCTCACACAGAGGTGATGTTATTGTCCAAATACATGAAAATATTGAAAAAGGGTTGGTGCATATTGGACATGTTACTACATTTCATGCAGTTTTCCAACACGAGAAGAGGCACTTTGAAATCCGTTCATATGAAAAGAAGTCTTTATCTGCAATAAAAGAGAAAAAGTTAGGCACTATTCCCTGTTTTAAGATTTTCTGATTTACAATCTATTTGCACAAAATCGAACTCCTATTCTGTGAAGAAAGAGAACTTTTCCAAGGAGAAAATGTGTGTAAGCCCTCAGTTAGAGAACCAAAATCATTACACAACCAACAAACCCCGTTGTAGTTAATGTACAAGCAGAGGAACCAGAGAGAGCCGAACCAGATATCACCCTCTCGCAAATATCTCTTCAATCTTGGTACAAAAATCCTTCTCTGCTAAGCACAGGATCTGATATCTCCAGAGATTCTGTAAATTTAAAATTCAAAAAAATCCGAAGAAGAAAAAAACCTATACATGATCACATTAGCAGGTATAGATGTTTTACTAATTAAGGCTATCTATACAGTTATCCATAATGATATATAAATGAAAGCAAACTGTTTTGCATGGCTGATGCCAAGAAACTCCCTCTATCTTACTAGCAAAGGCTTATTGACCATAATTGACTTTCTCATTGTTTTACCTTGTCTTTGACCCTGTACACCAGGCACATTGCTCCTGAATTTAAAAGAGAAAGTGATTAATGTGGCATGTGCAGAGCCGGTCAAGCCTGTGCACCCCAATGGGAGCGCGAGAGAAGCCTGAAAAATAATAAACACCACCGCTTCCTCCCACTCCGACTCTCTCTTCCACTGCACTTTTCAAGCAGCCCTTTAAACGGGAGGTCACTTATTTTAAACCAAATATACCTTAGTGCTGTTCGAAACTTATTTATGCCATTGTCAGGGAAAAATATTTACATCTGAAAATGCTGAACCATGAAATTCTAGCCACAGGAAAGGTTACTCATGGAAAAAGTAGCAGTTTGTATAAACATAATTTCCATAATCATTTTTTTTTCTCTTCTCATGAAATAACTCTTGTCTCTGCCCTGCCTTGAGAGACTAAGTACAGGGGTCACTCCTGCTCAAGCTTTGCTAGGAGACCATCCCACATACAAGACTTTTGAGGTTGACTCTAAAACACTTGAACCATGGAGGGAAAATAGCAAAGGGCATCAATGCTGAGAATAGAGAAGCTAGAAGAAGCATTGGCTTTGGAAACAATAGCGGGATTCAAATTCAAGCTGCGTAGGATGTACGGAATTAGAAATGGAATATCCAGTTTCTAATTTCTTGGTAATCAGAAGTTAATGAATGCTATAACTCAATTGTATTTTCAAAGATCATTTATCTCTCCCTCCCACTTCCTACTTATTATCTTTGCATCCTACTGCTCCTAGGGTCTATTTTGATAGCTATTGGTTTACTAGCAATTGTGTTCTCACTTTCTCATAAGTAGTGAGGTAAGACAAGACACAGGGAATTGGACACTGTGGAAAACCCAGTTAGCATATTATTGGGTAGGTTGACAGAACTGCAATAAGTGGCGTGTGAAGGAAAGAAAGAGATGGCAGGTAGAGGTGAAAGAGCACAAGCAAAAGAGTCTCATTGGTACTTAGATTGCTAGGAAAGAGTTAGCTCCCATTTCAGAATCTTTCATTTAAATATGTCATGATGATTCCATTTTAATTGGGCTTCAGCATCTCCCCAACACTGATCTAAAGTCACAATTTGAAGCCCTATTTATAGTGACCTTCAGATACAGTGGGAAGTGCACTGCATACAATGTAAGTTCTGCCATGTACTACCAGGTAGTTTAAACTTTCTGAGTTTCTATTTGTTTAACAATAGCATGAAATCATGATACCTCTACAGTGGTTTCAAGGATTTAATTGAACAATACACATGGTTTAGCATGATTAGTTGCTTCATCAGTATTTAGGGTTGGTTCTAGCACATCATCTGTTTCCAAGGAAGTTCGTTCATCCATTCATTCATTCATTTGTCCACATATTTGGTTATTTGTTCATCATCAAATAGGTTTCAGATTTCAAGGTGTTAGGGATCCATAAACATGATACAAATCCCTAACTTCAATGTGAGGTCATTGTCCACTGCATAGTATATACTGGATAACATGCAATTATCTAATGGGATTTTTCTTTTTAATTGGGAGATACTCCCAGGGGATCTTCACATGTTATTAAGACTCCTTGACTCATTTGTGTCTTAACACTTAAGCCTCGGGTGCTATTTAGATCAAGTTTGAAGGCAAAAACCATTGACAGTTTTTTTGACATTACTTACACTGAAACTTAATTTTTATTCTCTGATAGTCTAATGAAATGCAAAGTACAGAGCAAAGGAAGGTAATGTCCAAGTCTAATAATAGCATATCAGTCCTTATACTTACTCTCCATATCATCAAATATTATAATAATAAAAATAAACCCCTTTTATGACAGACTCTACACAAAGCAATACTCCACCCTCTCCAGCTTCTTATGTGCTGATTTAAGGTGCTCCAATGTCAAAGCCAACATCACCCAATGAAGTATTAACAGAGAGGAAACAAGAGGAAAAGCCAACAACAGGGTGTTTTATTGGTTTGAAATATTGTTAAGATAAATGACACTGGGGCATCGTCTCCAACACTTTCTGGAGATGTGAATTCCAGGTAGAGAATGATTACTAATCTACTATTTCCTCACTTTTATTCTACAAAATAAAATGTCAGGAGAACATTTTATAGTGCAACACTAATTATAGACAGAAACAAAAAGTCAGAAATGAATACAAACATCACCAATCAATTTGGTGTGGTGTATGGTTAGCAAACTCATTACAAATTTCCAACCCTCTTTATTATATATTTCATTTTTTTCTCATTGCAATTCAATGTCAATTTATAGTGTCAAAACAAACAAACAACAAGACCTTACTCCCATCAAGTCGATGCCAACTCACAGCGACCCTGGAGGGCAGAGTAGAACTGTTCCCCTGAGTTTCCAAGACTAAATATTGATGGATGTAAAAAGCCTGATTTTTCTTCTAAGAAGTGGCCGGTGGTTTCAAACTACTAAGGCACTACCCCACCACAATAAGTGTTAATATTTGTTAAAATTCTAATGGTAAATTAGTTTTAAATTAAAAATAAAACTGCTGAAAAATTGCTTTTAAATGATGCAATATTAATTAAGAAAGGATGCAGTGGATGCCATATTTAACCTGTTTTTCTGATTCACTGATCTAATTGACTCATCACTTTGCCCAACTACAAATGTCTTAAAGGCTACATGAGGGTAGGCATGAATGACATCCAGGCTAGCACATTTTTAGATAAAGTCAAGATTAACCAGATGCAGTGCAGTGAATGTTAATGTGGTTCTTCTATCCATGGTCTTTATTACTCCCACCAAACAACATTTTTTGATAATGAGTCTCCCTTGGTAAAAGAAGGTGGGGGAAGACACCCTTAGGATTCAGTTGTGAATAATTGTTGATAGGGTTTAAAACATCTTGATGGGTTTGAAACAAACCATCTCAAGCAGGAAATGCATTTCTCACTACGAGCAAAACAGAAAAATCCATGAGTGGATTCATCTTTTCAACTCAAGATTCCTGAACATTGAATTTCTTTGATCCAAGAGCCAGCTTTGAAACCAGAGCAGCAGCAGCAGCAGCATCAGAAACAAGAAGCAAAGCAGTGGACTTGCAGTCCACAGAGTCAGTAAGGGGACTGCTTTCAAATTGGAGACTCACTTATAAAGTGGGGGTGCTTCCTAGTACTTAATCGAGAGAAATAGCTTTGCTGAAAGATGGAGAAAGAAATGAGCACAGTCAGCCAGAGGCATATGGTGGAGTGGTGTGCCCTTTGGGCATTTATTGGCAGCCCTAAAAGAGATGCACAACATTAGCTGAGCAGGATAGAGGACAATGGGCGGTATAGCTGAGAGGCCAAAGACAAGAGAATGGCTTGCTTGTGGGTGTGGCTGAGAAAAGGCTGTCCTTTCATAATAATTATATTCTGAATATTTGTAACCTATTAGCTTCTTAATAAAGTCTATAATCATGAGTATTGCCTTTGAGTTCTGTGTGCACATTGCAATGAATTATTAAACCAACTGAGAAGTAGCGAGAGCAGTGGAAGGACAGTTGGCGTCAGAACTGGTTGGGTGGGACATGTCTGACCTGAGCTCCATAGGACTCAATCTTCACCAGCTGATGTTGATGTTCTTCATTTTCCTTCCCTCTTCCACAGACAGAGGCGATCAGACACCACGACATTATTATTCTTTTAATATGCCAGATAATTTTGAGTCACTGAGACAGAGACAGGAAAATTGACCTAAGGCAGCAAAACTAAAAAAAAACAAAAAAACCCAAACCTCACTGACATAAAACTCAATGACCTGAAACTCCAGAAAGAGAGAGTGAAAAAGAAAACTTTCTCTCCTGCACCAAAGTAGCTATTGATCCAATCAATGCAGTGGTTTAAAAAAGCCAGTTGTATTGTTCTATTGATCTGGAAGAGAATTGAGTCAATCAAACCAATCAATCCTGTTAGTTCACACACGAACCAAAGAATAAAAATTAAAAAAAACAAAACCCCAAACACAATTTTAATTCTATAATCAATATTTGACATATGCAAGTGTTTGGGCCCAGTCTGTTCCAAAACATATGTTAATCCAATTAAAATAGAATAACGAGCTGCAATCAAGATAATGAGTGAAGAGCTCTTATGCTATTCTTCTTGAGAGAAAAATTTAAATGGACTCTTTGTTTTATCCTCCTCCCTTTCACACACACACACACACACACACACAATGTTAGTCATTCACTATGTCAGCCTGAGAATAAAATAATCATTCAAATGGATTTTATGAAATCAATTACATCAATTCTTATCCAACAAATCTAATCCGAATTTTACCCTTGGACTTATGTTCCACTTTCAGAGTTGGATGCAAAATACTGGGCCATCTTTCTAGAATAATATGCCAAAACCCAAACTAAAACCTATCATTTTCAGGTCATTCTGACTTGTGGTAGCCTCACATGCATTCTTGAAGATTTTCAATGCTGGTAACTTTTTCAAAATAGATCACATCCCTTTCATGGAGACTCTAGTGGGGCTGAAATCTTCAACCTTTCCCTTTGTAGCCAAGCACCACCAATTTGTGCCACCTAGGGGACCCTCAATGAGATATATTGACATGCTGCAACAAAAAGTTCAAACATAGCAACCTGGAAGTGCTTATTTTCCTTGTACATAGGACTGCTATGAGCTAGAGTCAGGTTAACATCCAACAATAAAACGTTTTCTATTGCAATAGACAAATATTCCTGAATGCACAAAATATCGGCTATTAACATTCGAGGCCTCACATTTAGTATAAGTCATTAAGCCTGGAGTTCAGAACCCCTGTCTCATGTGCCTGGAACTACACTAGACATTAAAGTTACTAAAGAGAATGATAGTCCCATGCAGAAATATATGAAGCAACGCGGTATGATGAGAAAGGAAATGAGCTCACTAACTCTGAAACAAAAGTAGAACTGGAAGAAAGAGGATTGAAGTGAAGCATAGGAATCAGGTCATTAAAGGTTTGTATGTTGTGCATAGGAAATTAGACTAGATGTTCTAACCTAGTGTTCTTAATGTGATCCAAGGCCAAAAAATCACATCGAATGTTTGCCTCTTTGTTGACTTTTCAGAATTGCATTATAAACTCGTACCATACCAGATCTACAAAGTTAAAATCTCTGAAGGTAACACCAGAAATAGGCTTTCTTGAGGTTATTGTTCAAGGTATATGGCTGCATATTAAATTTTGGAACCATTATGATGGACTGGTTTAGGGGATCTGGGTTGTGATGACAGCAACAGCAGGGAACTTTCTAATTGGAAGCTGGAATGGATGACCAAACTTTATTTTAGATAGACCCCTTAAAGGAGACCATTGAAGGGCCCAAACTACTATAGTTACTCACCTTCCCCTTCACTACTAGTACCTTTGGACGTCAGGAAACAAAACAAACCAAAACACTCACCTCCTCCTTTGACGCCTGGTAGTTTGTCCCAAAAAGCAGCAGAGCTAAAGGAATACAATTCTAGCCTAAGGCCCACACATGTGACTAGCCTCATCTTGGGGAGGATCAGTGGGACATTTTGCATTATTGTGCAAAAATGCACACAACCCTAGACTATAAAAACTAGCTGGGGTGAGAATCCTTAGCTTTTTACCCGGCGGGGGTGGGATGGAGGGGGCGGCTACTCAACATCTTGCTGCTTTTCAGTAATTAAGACGATTTTCACCATTGCCAATGGTCTGTGTGAGTCTGGTATATGACTTGTTCAGGGACAATGACCCATCAAGTGCTTGGTGCCATCCAGTATGCTAGTGCTCTCCTGGGATACAGAGGCATTCTTTTAAGCACGCTGCATGTGCAACACAGCCATTCTGCAGCTGTTAAAGATGGGTTGTAGTGAGACCAGACTGAAGGACAAAGACGAGCTAGGATAGCCTTGCCGGCCAGTGTGCCTGGGAAGAAATGCGGCCACATACACTGAAGCAAGAGTTGTGAAGAAAGAGAGACAGTGAGGAAAGGAGAGATGCGGGGGATCCTTTGGAGGTAAAAGTGAGCATACTTCAACATGGAGAAGGAGAGAGAGTTAAGAGTCGGTGATATTAAGAAATGAACTAGGAAGTAGGATTGCTACTAAAATAAGAAACCCTGTCCAAATAGCAGCTTTAGGGAGAAAGATGCCTTTGAAATTTGAGATCCTTAGATCCTGGGTGGAAGCAAACGCATAAGTATGGGCATTAGTGGAATTGCCATAGTAAGAAAGATTTTGGAGGTCTGCTTCAACAACGGTTTTCCATGGGACCATTTGTTCATCCCAATCTCCTTTCTGGGAAGTCAGCTGTAGGCATGTTGAAACATGGGTTAGTATTCAGTCACCATCTCAAGAGATCACCCCACCCACCTTCTGGAGAAATCGCATGATGGCTAGCTGACCTCCTCCAGCTTCCCAAGGGAAGGAGAATGGAAAGCAGTTACCACAATTGCCACAAGGCAGAGGGCAGACAAGCCTCGATTGTCCAACTTCCTGTATGCTTTCCTTCCATCAGTCACCCTTCCTCAGCACTCTTGCTTCTCTGCTGGGTTTGATAATCTGTTGCAATGACTGAAGAGAACCCACGGACAATCCTCAAGTTCATGGGGTTGATTGGGAAAGTTGAAAGGCTACTACAAGTCAGAATCAGAAAATATCAAGGACACAGCCCTTTTCTTAGTCATGCCAACAGTCATGTGGCTCTCTCTAGTTGTCAGCCTTTCAGCCGTGTGATCCAATGGCCTCTGCTCTGTTCCCTGGGCTAGGAATTCACCAGCTCTGTCTCATGGTCTTGGTGCTGCTCCTCTGCTCTGCCTCACGGCTCCCATGTAGCTCCTCTGCTCTGCCTTACGACACTGCTGTGGCCACTTCGGATAAGGATCTCAACTACTCACCGCTGGTGGCCAAAGGGTTCTCTCTCTGCTTCTGAAGTGGCTCTCTTATACAGAGAGGAATGGTAAAATGAAGAATTCTCTTCTTTCAGTATTTCATAAATAGGGTTTCATAGTATCACCCAAGCAGCGGGGTGAGAGTTACAAATATGTGGATAGAAGAGCCATATTTAAGCAAATTCAATTTACCACAGATTCCCACAAGCAGCTCAACTTCAGAACCCTAAGGCAGTATCTGGGCCTTTCCAAGTTCACAATGCTTGTCCCCATCTTCTCTGTCATAATGTTAGCTTCATATTTGTCCAGCTGGTATTCCCCTGTACATCAGCTGCCCATCGTCACATACTCTGAAAGAAGTTCCAGCATCCCCTAAGTTCATAGAGAAATGATTTTTTGGGTTTCCTTATCTCTTATGTTATCTCTATTGCTTAGGTTTCTAGAAAATATTTTAAATGATATTAACACGAATCTGAATAGAATCGGAGCTATTATAAAAATAGCACGGACATTTATTTTATTAGTATTTCACTAATAAATTGACACAGATGTATACTTCATTGATTCAGCAATTCTACTTCAAGGAATCTAGCACAAGAAATTATTTAAACGCAGAAATATGTATCTATATTAATGCTCACTTTGTCATTGCTTGGGAAAAAATGGAGAGGGTTATGTTCATACCATGGAACACTAGACAGTAATTTAAAGAATTAGAGGAAGATAAAGAATTCAAGCTAAAGAAACAATGCTTTTGGGGGGGGGGATGCTCCTGCTGCAACACACCACCTGAGCAATACTTATTCATTTGTTATGAATATCTTAAGCAATGTAGTCCTCAGGGAAAGGATGAAGAGACAACTGATGCCCAGAAACACTAGCTGTATAGGCCAAAGGAAGAAAAATTGACATCGTTAGTGATGGTTGAAGTCAAATTGCTGAAATCAATTGTTACTCATATACATATTGAGACATTTTTAAGTAATAAAAATTAGAATATGAATACAAAATTAAATCAAGCTTAGATATCGCCTTGACAAAAAACAAAACATACTAAAATTTTCTGTTACTTAAATCAGTATGGGCATTACTCAGAAATACAGAAACAGACTGATAGAATTCAAATTCATACCCACTCATATAAAAAATAAATTTATAAACTCGTATTAAAGTTGACACTTCAAATAAGTGGAGAAAATGGACTAGCACGGGTTTTAAAATCAGGAAAAGTGTGTGTCAACGCTGTCTCCTCTCCCGGGATTCAATCTGAATGCTGAGCAAATGGTCGGAGAAGCTGGATTACCTGAATACAAATGTGTTATATGGATTGGAGGAAGGCTTATTAACAACCTGCACTATGCAGACAACACAAACTTGCTTGCTGAATACAAGAAGAACTTGAATCATTTGCTGATGAAGAAAAGGAATTGCAGGCTTCCGTATGGATTATAACTCAACATAAAGAAAGCCAGAACACTCATAACTGGACTAATAGGGAATATCATAATAAATGGAGAAAAGAATGAAGTTGACCAGGATTTTCTCTTGCTTGGATCCACAATCAGTGCTCATGGAAGCAGCCGTCAAGAGATCAAGTGGTGCCTCGCAATGAGTACATCTGCGGCACCAGCTCTCTGGAGACTATTGAGAAGCAAGGATTTTATTTGAGCACTCAGGCGTGTCTGACCCAAGCCATGGAATTTCCAGTTGCCTCATATGCATGTGACATTTGGACACTGAATAAGGAAGACCAAAGAAGAATCGGTGCATTTGAATTAAGGTGCTGGCAAAGAATATTGAAAGTACAATCGACTGTCAAAAGAACAAACAAATCTATCTTGAAAGAAGTATAGGCAGAATGTTCCACAGAGGCAGGAGTGGCAAGATTTCATCTCGCATACTTTGGACATATTTTCAGGAGTGAGTAGCCCCTGGAAAAGGACATCCTGCTTGGTAAAGCCAACGGAAGAGAAGAAGAGGAAGACCCTGAACTGATAGATTGACACAGTGGCTGCAACACTGAGCTCAAACAGAGCAACAACGGTGAGGATGGTGCAGGGCTGAGCACTGGTTTTTCCTGTTGTTCATAGGGGTGCTATGGATTGGAACCAACCCATTGGCACTTAACAACAACCGATCTGTTTATTGTGTTTTTTCTTTCTCTATACTTTATTTTTTCTCTTTCATTGTTTTTTATTTTCATTCCTTTTTGTCCATTTTAGTTATTGACTTCATTCTTGCTATTGTTTGAATGCTTTCCCTGAATTAATTTTTCTTATTTTCTTAATTTGTTGGTCTTTTATTTTTGATTTTTTCACAGAAAACAGCCACTATGCCCACAAGGCCCAATCATGCTTGTACCTTCTGCCACACCACCCAGTGAATGATGGCCACTATTTACTACTATACCAACTGCTCAATGATTGATAGGGGCCAATGCCAGGAAAGTCAGCCTTCAACTGTACTACATGAACAGCAAACAAAACAGTGAACCTGTTTCCATCTTCTATTGCAGTTTCTAAGAAAGAGTAGTGAGGGCTTAAGAACACAACCACAGTCAATCATCGAGTAAATAAAGACACAACAATACTACACATCTCTGAGACAACAGATCATTTCTGTTCACATGAAGAAACAAGATAGTGGCTCAAAAATAACTGAAATATCGAACCAGAAAGTCTTTCTGAAGACGAACTGACATTGCAATTATATGATGAAGAATTCAAAAGGGTGATATATAGTTACTTTCAATGGCTTGAAAGAAAGATTAAGAAAAACACAGACAACATGAAAGACAGGAAAACCTTAGAATAATTCAAGAAAACACGATAAAAACAAATTGACAAAATAAATGAATATTGCTTTTGCTGTGATTAGGTGCCATTGAGTCAGCGCTGACCCATAGTGACAGTATGCAAAACAGAAGAGATGACAGAGAAGGTTCATATCAGCAGACTTAATTGCTCAAAAGTTCAAGTTGAAGTTGGAAGATAATGAAAACAAGCCAATGAGAGCCAAATGCAACCTTGAGTGTATCCCATGTGGATTCAATGCAAGAAGACCTGATGGGAGAACATCAAGAATACAATTCAGGAAGAAAGCAAAAAGTCATTAAAAAACAAGAAAAAAAGAAAAGAACAAAGTAGATGTTAGAAGAGACTCTGAAGCTTGCTCTTAATCCTAGAGTACTAAGGCACTTGGTAGAAAGAATGAAGTCAAAAGGCTGAACAATATTTCAAAGGGCAGCTCAAGAAGACAAAATAAAGTGTAATTAAATGCGAAAATACATAGAGTTAGAAAACCCAAATGGAAAAGACATTCAGCAAATATTAAACCAAAATTACTCCCCAAAAAAATCAAGTTTCAATGTTGAAGGATTGTATGGGCAAAATATTGAATGATGCAGGAAGCATCAAAAGAAGATGGAAAGAATATAGTCACTGTACCAAAAAGTACTAGTCAAAAGTCCACCAAATCAAGAGGTAGAATACGAATAATAATATATGTGACTGAAAGAAGTTCAAGCTGCACTAAAAGCACTAGCCAAAAACAAGGCTTCAGGAATTAATGCAATACCAATTGAAATGTTTCAACAAGCGGATGAAGCACCGGAAGCCCTTGCTCATCTATGTCAGGAAATATGGAAAACAGAGACATGGCTACCTGACTGGAAGAAATCTATTTTTGCACCTATTCCAAAGAAGTGTTTACATTACAGAACATTGACATTGATATGGTATTCAAGTACATTTTGCTGAGGATCATCCAACAACAATCACAGCATACATTCCCAGGGACCTGCCAGAGTTCAGACTGGATTCAGAGGTGGATGTGGAACAAGGGCTGTCATTGCTGATGTCAAATGTACCTTGGCTGAAATCAGAGAATGCCCAAAAGATGTTTACTTGTGTTTTGTTGACGACACCAAGACATTTGACTATGTGGGTCTTGAACCTATGGATAGCCTTGAGATTGGAAATTCCAAAAGACTTCATTTTGGTCATAAGGAACCTATGCCTGGAGCAAGAGGCAATTGCACAAACAGAACAAGGGAACACTGCCTTGTTTAGAATCAGGAAAGCTGTGCATGGGTGGTGTCCTCTCACCATACTTATTCAACTTCTCTGTGGAGCAAATAATCAGAGAAGCGAGATTATGTGGAGAACAAAGCAGAATCGGGATTGGAGGATGACTTATAAACAACCCACAACACCCAGATGACACACACTTGTTTGCTGAAAGAAAGGAAGACTTGAAGCATTTGTTGATGGAGATAAAAAATTACAGCGCTCTCGCTTGGTGCTCACTGGGCTCTCCCCTCTCTTCCCCCTCTCCTCTCTGGTCCTCTCTCCCTTGTCCTCCTTCCCTTCCCCCTCTCTCCACATGGACCACCAAGATGGGCTGAAAGCAAATTGATCCTAAGAAATCCCAAGATGATGGAAACCACGTTTGGGATCCAGGTTCCCCTATCATGTTTATGCAGAATAAAGCTGATGGACTCCCTTTAGAAGGACGCAACCACATTTAGAGAAAGATGGACAAGGAAGAGATGGAGAAGGCACCCAATCTTAACCATAATATTCCTTTTTCAGGTTAATGATACCCCAAAAAGAGGGGCTATTTGTTTATATTTTCACAGGCAAAGGAGATAGGTGGATTTCTCCTCAGCCAGCAAGGCCCAGAAGAAAGCAGGGAAGCTGATGGTGACCTGACCCCCCTGTCCTGTTACGGAAGTTACTCAAAATGCCAAGAAGACCTCAAAGATTCCTGAGAATGGTGACTGCTGACTGCTGAGATATTTATTCTACTGCTGATACTTTCTAAGAGAGACTCTGGAACTCTATCAAAGCTGAACGTTTTATACAATAATGACTGGACTATTACTACAAACTGTTGTTTTGCTGACAGATCAAGATTTTAGATTTGTTAATTAATGCTGTAATGTGATTGGGAAAAAAAAGTACATCCCTCAGGATGGATTACAACTCAATATAAAGAAGATCAAAATTCTCACAACTGAACCATAGGAAGCATTGTGATAAAGGCAGAAAAAAAATGAACTTTTCAAGGATTTTGTCTTGCTTGGATCCACAATCGATGCTCCTGGAAGCAGCAGTCAAAAGAACAAAGGACACATTGCATTAGGTAAACCTGCTACACAAGACCTCTTTAGAGTGTTGAAAACCAGGGAGGTTACTTTGAGGACTAAGTTTTCAATAGCTGTGTTTGACAGAGTTCTCTAAAGAAACAAAATCATAATGCTAATAATTATATATGTATTTATTTATACAGATAGAGAGATGTATAACATAAGAAATAAACAGTTAATTAAATTATAAAGCAGTACAAATGGTTCAGTGCAACTCACTCCAGTGAGACACTTGTGAAACACTGGCAGTCCTCTGAGCCTTGAGGGCTGCTGGGTAGTCCTCTCTAGAGCAATTCAGGCTATCCAGGCACAGGCAGCAAACAGCAAGGCAGGTCACCAACAGTCAGCCAGATGACAGGGTCCCACAGTCCCCAGCTCAAGAGATGTACATTCCAATGGTGTGGCGAAGCAAGTCTTGAAGGAACCTCAAATTACAGTGACACAGTCCACGGGTTAGGTGTCCCACAGGTAGTGTAGCTTGCAAATTGAGGCACAAAACAAGCAAGGCAGCCGCACACTGGTCTGATGATCAAAGAGCAAGAGACAAGAAAGGCGAGGCTTGTCAAGCCATTTATCTCTCCGCCCTTCAATTAATCCCACATGTGTGTATTGGCCAGGTTGGGACAATAAACTAACTACCTCAATTGCCTCACATGCCCGTGAAAGTAGGACACTGCATAAGAAAAACCTTAAGAAGAATTGATGCCTTTGAATCGTGGTGCCAGAGAAAAGCACGGAAAATGCCAAAATGACAAACAAATCTGTCTTTTAAGAAGTACGGCTGGATTCTCCATGGGGCTAGGATGGTGAGACTTCACCTTACATACTTTGAACATATGGCTAGGAGCAGCTTCCTGACATGTAATAATATGTCCTGGAGAAGGGTATCCTGATTGGTAAAGTAGAGGGGCAGTGACAAAGAGGAAGAGCCATGATGAGATGCATTGACACAGTGGCTGCCACACCTGGCTCGAGCACAGGAACAATTGTGGCACAGAGTCTCCTTCTGAGTGTGCACGGTTGCTATACGTCAGAACTGACTCAATAGCACCTAACACAGCAACATAAAAATTGTAGGAAACCTTAATACGCCACCTCCATAGTCACAGAAAAAAGAAAGCAACTCAAAAACACAAGCAAACCCCACAGAAGGACGAAACACAATTAGCCACCTGGGCTTCACAGACACACAGAACCATCCACCCGAGAATAGCACAGTGTCCACTCTTTTCCATCACGAGTGGAACATTCTTCAGAATAGACCATACGTGAGGCCACAAAACAGAACTCAGGTAATGTAAAATCACTGAAGTAGTTCAAAGCATTTCTGATGACAGTGCTATAAAATTAGGAATCAACAATAGAAAAACCAAGGAAGACTGTTTTTTAACATGGAAATTAAATAACACCCTGCTTAAGAACTAACTGTGTTTAATCAATTGAGAAGGAAAATCAATAATAGCAATAAATCAGTTGTGTGTATTCACACCATAGAATTCCATGCCATACACATGTTAAGGAAAAATAAACTGAACTGACTCTATCCAATACAGCAAAACTATTTAAACAATATCAAGTAGGAAAAGGCTAATTTTTATTTGCAGAACAACATGTTGATTTGATCCCAGTAGTTAAAACATATACATGTGTTGTATGAGTATGTTTATGGGAAAAATTGAATTAAAAATAATAGAATAAAAAATGATGGTGTTCAACATTTTCTGTATTGTTTATGTTTGATCATATGAAGGTGTATCTCAGATGTTGTGTTATATGCTTTTCTGGTTTCTGGTCTATGAAACCCAAGGTTCATGAACCTAGAAGGACAGCAAATTGAATAATGGATTCAGGACGGGAGGGGGTAGAGTGGTGGGGGGAGGGGTAAAAGAGAGATGATGCCAAGGAGTCCAGGAAGTATAAGAATGTTTGGAAACCAACTCTGGTAGCAATTATATACTTCTTGATGTGATTGAACTCTGGGGTGATAAGATAAATGTATTAACTCTCAATTAATAATACATATTTTTAAATGAAAAAAATAATAGAATTTTCACATGCACTTTTGAATCCCTTTATATATGTGGAGTGTGCAATGCACAAATACAGTTTCATGCATAGAAATAAGCATAGAAGGATGCAACACCAATTATAGAGCCTACACTCAGAAAGGATATGACTGAGAATGAGGAACGGCAAGAAAAGGATTTAAACATTTTGCTTTGTACTGCTTGAGTCAACAGTGGGAATGCATACATTATCATTTGATAAAGATTAAAATTACTTATAAGAAATATTCAAAATACTAGTAACATCTTTCAAATGTACACATGACTAAATCGTATTCACCCTAAACACTGAAATTCAATGTCAATTTTAGTCCAAAATTAGAATTTTTCAAAGTGTATGGAATACACCACATTTCCACGGTGGCATTCTAAATGGAATTTACTGAACCTACTAGCTAATTTTTAGTTTTAGATATTTGACCTCTGCATTTCAACCAGCACCCTTAAGTCCCCTTATATTCCTAAATGCATGCTTTCTTTAAGGAGAATTCCTAGAACCACTCAGAAGAAAATCAGATTAGCTCACATGTAAAGCGTGAAATAGTCTGAACTAACACCCTGAATGTGTACTTACCTCTTAGTTTTATTTTTAGCAGAAAAGCACTTGCAATTAATATTCCTCTCCTAGATTGGATTTAATTTCAGATTCTATATCAAAAACTCCATAACAGGAGCATCCAGATTTCCAGTTATAAAAATGTCTGTTCTTAAGTCTTTAAGGTGTACAGCATCTGCTGTGTAAGGTGCCATCATGGTGAAACTTGGTTCATAAAACATTAGTCAAACAAAAATTAACGATAATACTCTGAAATGTATCCAGGCCTTTGGCCATAACCAAGAAGATCTGTTCCTTGTAGTTAATACACCAACAGCAGAGAGGATTTTTCTTTAGATAATCTTAATTAGGAAGCAAAAAAAACCATCTGAGGTATAGATGCCTTTTTTAGGGAAGGTAAAACTGCAAATGCTCACTCTCTGCCCTATGAGTTTGCACAAAATAGCCAGGGTCTCTGTTAGTGGTGGTGCTTAAGGTCAGTTCTGTAGAACAGAACAAAACGTGGCCCC
>NW_022106084.1:5950954-5952682 GCF_000313985.2 Echinops telfairi
AATTTTTTATCTTCATCAACAAATGCTTCAAGTCCTCCTTACTTTCAGAAAACAAGTTTGTGTCATCTGTATGTTTCAGGGTGTTAACAAGCCTCCCCCCAATCCTGATACTGCATTTGTCTTCATATAATCCAGCCACTCTGCTTACTTCAACACAAAGACTGACTAAGTGGGACGAGAGGATACAACCCTGACACACACATTTCCCACAGCATTCCCTTCTTCTGTTCATACAATTTTTTTTTCATCCATATACAGGTTCCTTCTGAGCACAAGAAAGTGTTCTGGAATTCCCATTCTTCTCAAGGATATCCAACTTTCTTGTGAATCATACAGTGGAATGTCTATACATAATCAATACAAGACAAATAAACATATTTCTGGCATTCTCTGCTTTCAGTCAAGAACCAGCTGACATCAGTAATTATATCCCTGATTCCATGTCCTCTTATGGATCCAACCAGAAGCCCTGGAAGCGCCCTGTGAATGTATTGCTCAAATATTGTTGAATGATCTTCAGCAAAATTTTACTTGCATATGATATCAGTGATATTTTTCTGAAATTTTCACATTCTGTTGGGTCACCTTTCTTTAGAATGGGTAGAAGTAGTGTTCTATTTCATTCATTTGGCCACGTAGTTATCTTCTAAATTTCCTGGCATAGATGAATGAGTGCTTCCAGTGCTTCATCAATATTTGGAAACGTTTCAGTTGGTATTTCATCAGTTCCTGAAGTTTTGTTTTTAGCTAATGTTTTCAGTGCAGTTTGAACGTCTTCCTTCAGTACATAGATTCTTATTCATGTGCTACCTCTTGAAAAGGTTGAAAGTAGCATAGTTACTTTTGGTACAATGACTCCATGTATTCTTTCCACCGCCTTTCGGTTTTTTGGTTATTGAAAAAAGGTGGGTCAATTAGAACGAATTTGATGGCACTTAACAAGAACACCAACAAAATGATTGGAAGTTAAACCATCCTTTCTGTGACTGTGACTGTGATTAGTCCTTCCATCCTCTTTTGATGCTTGATGCTTCCTTTATAGTTTGGTCACAGAATCCTTCAACATTACAGTTCGTGGCTTGAATGTTTTCCTCAGTTCATTCAGCTTGAGAAATTATCTTTCTATTTTTAAGCATTTTATTGGGAGCTCTTATAAAAATCCATACATCTATTGCATCAAGCACATTTGTACATATGTTGCCATCATTCTTTTCCAAGTATTTTCTTTCTACTTGAGCCCGTGGTATTAGATCCTCATTTTTTTCCTCCCTCCCCCACCTTCCCACCTTCATGAACCCTTGATAAATTATAAAGTATTATTATTTTTATATCTGACACCACCCATTGTCTCCCTTCACCCATGTTTCTGTTGCTTGTCATCCTGCGGGGTGTGGGGGGCTATGTGTTGATCATTACGATCAGTTCCCCCTCTCTCCACCCACCTTGTCCCCTACTCTCATGGTGTCACTACTTCCATTATTGTTCCTGAGGGGTTTATCTGTCCTGGATTCTATGTATTGAAAGCTCTTATCTGTGTATGAGCTCTGGTCTAGCTGGCTTTGTAAAGTAGTACTTGGGTCATGATACTTGGGGGGAGGAAGCCTTCAATATCTAGAGGGATGTTTTATGTTTCATCAGTGCTTCCCTGCATCCTGGCTGGTTTCTCCTTTCCTTGTGACTTTTCTGTGAGGGGATGTTGAACTACAGATAGGCTTTGAGTCTCCACTC
>NW_022106084.1:5953350-5976847 GCF_000313985.2 Echinops telfairi
CCCCTGGAACTGTCAGTCCCATTGTTTTCTCCTCAGGATTGTTTATCCTGCCTATCTTATATAGATAGAAATGAAAGGAAAAAAATTTAAAGCCTATAAATAGCTCCAGTTCTGTCTGCTGACCTTTATGAATGCTTTCAGGCTGAGTCTGGTGAGCCCTGCCCCCAAGTCTAGTTTTAGGGTGCCTAGGGGACTTCGTTGCTTTGTTCCCCTTGCTGTTCCACTGCACTCCCTTCATGGGTCTCCCCTTTGTGTGGGGGAGGTCAGACCAGACACTGTGTTCCTCCCTCTTGTTTTTCTAATTCTAGGTTTGTCTAGATTTATTGTAATACTCTGTCTTCTCAAGCTGTCCTTTCAGACTTTCTGTTCATGTCTTTTACTTTGTCATTTCTTCTATTTGCCTTAGCCACTCTACAGTTGTGAGAAAGTGTCAAGGTCTTTTCTGACATTCCCCCTGATCCTTTCTTTCTTTCCCATCTCTTTAATGACCTTTTTCTTTCTTCCGGTTCTTTTGCTTTATGATGTTCTTGATGTCATCTCACAGGTCTCTTATTAGTGTTCAATGCTTCAGATCTGTTCTTGAGAGTCTCAGAATTCAGGTGCGATGCACTCAAGGTCATATTATGTCCTTGTGGACCTGTTTTAAATTTCAACTTCAACCTGAACTTGTAGATGAGAAATGTTGATCACAGCCAGCTCCTGGCCTGGGTTTAACTGCTAATGCTGAGCTCCTCTGTGTTCTTTTTCTACTCATACTCATTTCCACCTGGTCAATTCTTCTTTTTTTTAATCATTTATTAATCATTTTATTGGGAGTTATTACAGATATCATAACATTCCATAGTTCAATAACATCAAGCAGTGTTGTAAAATTGCTGCCACATCAGTTTCTAAACATTTTCTTTCTTCTTGAACTCCTTGATATCAGCTCCCCTTTAACCCCTCCTTCCTCCCCCTTACCCTCCAGTAACCCCCCTCTCTTTTTCCTATAAGAGGTGTTTGGTTTGGTTTTTTTTTGCCATATCTTACACAACCCAATATATCCATTCACATACAATTCTGTTGTTCGGTCCCATTGAGTGAGGTTATACAATCATCAATGCTATCAGTTCACTATTCCTCCCACCCTTACCCTCTCTTCCAGTACCCCAGGGAACCATTACTTTTGTTACTGTTTCTGAGGGTTATTTATCTTTGTGTGTTAGTTTGGGTAGACTAGAGACAAGACACAAATTCATAAGACACTCATATATGTATAAAAAGAGCTTTATATACAAGAGCAATTGAATACTGAGAAAACACCCAATCCCAGTTCAGATCAAGTCCATAAGTCTGATATTAGCCCATTTGTCTGATACAAATCTATGAACTCATCTTCAGACTCACATAACACATGCAATGATGCCAAATGCAGTAAGATCATAGGCCAGTGGGGGACAAATATTGTGGATCCAATGGCAGTATAAGCATCTCAGCACTGGCTGGGGTCTTCATGTGGCTCCTCTAGCTCCAGAGCTCTGACTGCATCAACATAGCTCCATCAGGCTCCTAGTCAGTGATGTCTCCCAGGGGGTGAGTGTGTGTTCCACCTCCAACAAGCTGTTTATCTCCTTAGTGCCTCCAAATTGGTTCATCAAGCTGCAACCTGATTGACAGGCTAAATTCCACCCTTTCACTCTGCAGTCTCAAATTGACAACAGATTGTGTAATTACCATTCTTGGCTTTCATACACCAAATGATGTTAGATATACAAATGAACATATCCTAACCTAACATAATTAATGACGCAAAACAAATAAAAACCTTAATAGTAAGGGGTAGGAAAGATTAAAGAATTAGAGGATAGTTGTGTGGTTTTTCATTACTATATCACAGCCTGGATTTATCATCCCTTCCGTGTGGCCCTTCTGAGAGGGACTGTCCAATTATCTTGTAGTCGGGTTTGGGGTCTGGACTACATCCATACCTCTTTACATCAATTTGGTTGCTTGTGTTTGAACTTCTGATACTTCTTCCTGTCATCACTTCGTGATCACATAGGCTGGTGTGCTTTTTCCATGTGGGCTTTATTGTTTTCCCTGCTAGATGGCCTATTGTTTAACCATAACCCTTTAAGACCCCCAGATACTAAATCTTGTAATAGCTGGGCATCATCAGCTTTCCTCACCACCTTTGCTTATGCACCCATTTTGTCTTTTGCAATGATATCGGGGAGTGACTCATAGTGACCTAAAGGAGAAAGTAGAACTGACCCTATGGGTTCCAAGGCTGTACATCTTTATGATAGAAAAGATTCATCTTTCTCCTGAAGATAAGCTGCTGGTTTGAATTGCTGACCTTGCAGTTAGCAGCCCTTGTCTTACCCTCTATACCACCCAGGGTCCTTTCGTTTTCTGTATATTCCATCTGGAGAAGTTGTTCTTTTTGTGCTGTTGGGAAAAAAGGTGTTTGTGATGAAGGAATTGTTCTTACTGAATTTTATCACATCATCTCCAGCTTCATTTCCATCACTAAGACCATATTTTCCAACTACTATTCTTTCCTCTTTGTTTCCACCTTTGGCAACACAATTGCAATAAATGGTAAAATTCTTCCATTTCTTCATCACTAACTTTAGTGGTTGGTGCATACACTTGAATAAGATGTGTATTGACTGAATTTATATGTATGCAGATAGATATAATCACAGATAGCATTGTACTTCAAGACAGGTCTCAAAATACCTTTTTAAACAATGAATGCAGCACCATCCCTCTTGCATCTGTCATTCCTAGAATAATATATGATATCATTTTCGGTTTCAAAATGACCAATACCAATCAATTTCAGCTTATTAACACTTAGAATATCAAACCTTATGGACTCTGTGGTAGTTACATAATCTGATGTCAATTTGAGAGGATTACAAAGGAAGGGGTGGGGTCTGGCCTGTCAATCAAGATATAACCAATGAGGCCTCTGTGTGGGCATTGCCTTCTCCTGAGAATCCTGGGAACTCCTGTATTTTCCTCCTTGGAGGCAGGAAATATTTGTCTCACTCTGCTGACTCCATGAGAGACATCCCTGAGAAGAAGCCACATGGACCTACCCTGATACAGCCCTAGAAGCTGGAGAAGCCATATGGAGACCTCTTCCAGCACTGAGATGCTTACACCACCACAGGATCCAGACTTTCTACCCACTGGCCTGTGATCATCCTGCATTCAAAGTCATTGCATGTGTTTTGTGATTCTGAAGAGGATGTAATAGATTGGTATTGGACATATGGGCTAATATCGGACTTATGAGCTTGGACTGGACTGGGTTGGGCTGCTTTCTTAATGTACAGTTGCCCTTTATATAAAACTCTCTCTTATCCGTGTATGTGCATGTTTATGAATTTGTTTTTCTAGTCTACCTGGAGTAACACGCGCTCCCTTTCATTTGTGAAAAATTCCAATTTCCCTAGCTTCATATTTCATACATTCCAAGTTCTCATTATTAATTGTTGTTTGCAGCTATTTCTTCACATTTAAGTCAGGTCCTCTCAAGAAATGAATGTCCTGAAAACTTTACTCCCCCAGTTTCACTCTGTCCGAGTCATTATGACCCACCCCACTTTGAGAAGGCAGTTCTTCCTCAATTATACTTGGAGTGTCTTATGACTTGAGGGCTCATCTTCTGACACTATTTCTGACCACATCCTGTTTTCATTCCTTAGATTTTGAGTATCTGACAGCGTTCAGATGCTACCCATCAGGTTTCCAGTGGCTAATTCCACTGAAGTTGTCTGCGGGTTATTCCTAGTCTTCACAGGGCTTCATTCTGGAAGATCAGCTGAAACCTGTTCGTTTGGGGTGACCTTGCTGGCATTTGGAGCACAAGTGACGCAGCTTGCAGCATCTCAGTCCCACACACACTCCCACAATATGATAAGCTGACAGAAAAGGGTTCGCTGGGATCTCTGGCGCTGGTATATTCCTTGCTCACATAGTCTCACTGCCTGCTGTCTCGTCACTGTGGACTCACAGAGACCCATCACGACAGAGTCGAACTGCCCTTGTGAATTTCTGAGACTGTAATGGAGTAGAAAGCTCCATCTTTCCCACTCACAGAAGCTGGTGGTTTCTACCTTTGGTCTTAGCAGTGAATAGCCCATCTTGTAACCACTATGCCACCAGGGTACGTCCTTATCAACAAATCATTTCCATCTAATTTACTGTAAGTCCTGAGGCAACTTTCCTGTTCTGTTTATTTAATCTGTATGTTCTTTAGCATCATATATTTACTAAATTAACACTTTTAGAATGGCATCAAGGTGCAAAAAGGACTGGATGATTCTAATTCCAATTCCATACCGTGTCCTCATTCATATGCCTGCACTATAAAACAGTAGTTTAAACAATGAAGTATATTTTTCTTAAGTAATTAGATTGTGCTTTCATTTAATCTGGCCAATGTATATTCTTCTTAGGTTCCATGAGACAAATGAGCCATAATTCTCAAGGTAACAAGAATATTAAATGAATGTGGGAAGCCTAATGAAATTGAAGTCTAAGATAATCAAAACTTCATTTTCCTTGCAGTAACTTTGACCCATTGATGTTGCTGTTAGTTTCAATCATGGATTTGATATTTTTGGTGGATTTCCTTCATTTCTGAGATTTCAGCTGTTCGAATAAAGTTCACAGAATATTAATGCAGACATGCCTATGTCTTTGGGGGATATACCGTTAACAGTGACACGACTCTACAAGGTAGAGTATAATAATGATCTTTCTCCACTAGCTAAGATCACAGAAAATTAAAATAACTGGAAAGCAGAAGCCAGAAATATTGATAACGTAGGTCGATTTTTTATTTTGTTGCTGTTGTCCTCTCTTCACCCTTGGAAAAAACCTAGTGTGGAGTCTTCAGCGCATCATTTCTAGTGTGAACAAAATGTCATTACTGAATCCATTAAAGATGCCTTTTCTTTCCATTGCAATTTGAATCATGATGTTCCAGAAATCAAAACTGCATAGCAGAGCAAATATCCCCACATTTTCAGGTGTTTCAGGTTGTTTCTTTCAAAAGGCCATGACTTTCAATACTCCCGGGCAGAAGTGAGATGCCTTCTGGGCGGTCAAATGGAGAATAAGAAGGTACACGAAGGAAGAGCTCCTCACCTCACCCCAATTACTCAGAAGCGAGAAATAAAAAAGGAAGCTCATGGTGCCAGACTGCTAAACCAAGGGTTATTCCATTTCACATCTGGAGAAACTCTGACCATGGCAGGCCCACATTTTTCAGGGCATAAACCTGGCATGGGGCTAGGAAGATCACAGGAAGTGGAGGTTTGTTGTCTAACCTACATTCTTGACATAGACAGGAAAATATAGCATAAGCGAGGTTATGCATTCAGCCCTGGGGAAAGCTGGTCACCCATTTCTCCTTCACCCAATCTTTCCAGGCTATTGCACTGAAATGGCATCAAAGCCAAGAAAGCACATTTGAAAAAGAAAGTTCTATCACATTCCACGATTCTTTTGAAACATCAAAAAGCCACACAAAGAAGCAGTAGGACAAGAAAAAGCAGACAAGGAGCAGGACAGTGCCGGTTCGGATGGCAGGAACAGCTGCCGGTGAACCAAGGTGGGGGCTATGAAAAGGCGGATGAACCTGACATTTGCTGCTGACAAGATGAAACAGCGCACAGCCGTGCCATGCTCATAAAAAGTTAATTTCAACTTTCAGACACTCTCCATGGGACTTTACAATTCGATGGCACCAAATCCATCCATTGTGCTGCCTCACCCACGAGGCGAGGTGTATTTACAAGCTCTCCGAACCCAACGAGAATTTAAAGAAACGATTTTATCCCTAGATGTCCACGGGGATAAGAACATTGTGATCAGGTTGGACAGTTACCCCAGCATCCTTGCAAATGCAAGCTTCAGACTTCAAATGCGGCTTGAATCACAGACACCGGTGGACCAGGAGCTTTCCCTTAGCCATAGTTCATGCCATCACTGTCACAAGCTGGGGATAAGCAATTGAAATAAAACATCTTAAATGCCTTGATAAATCTCTGGTCACCCTCAATGACCTACTTCTTTTAGACTGAAACAGGCAAACTACAAACTTTTTTTTTTAAGGCATGTCACTGAGTTTCCTACCATGTTATCCCTTGAGACCACAAATCCAAGTTGCTATGTGTGCACTGAAGCCGCCTCGAGGAATCCTGTACTTGGTTATGTTTAAGAAGTACAAGTTGAAAACAAAAATCCAATAATTCCTCACATGCCCGTTTTCTTGATGTGATTGTGCCCTGACTCCAGAAAAAGTCACAGTGGTTATTTCACTCTGTAAAGTAGAATAAGCACTCAATTTCTTCCAAAAACCATGTGATTTAGAAAAGTCCTATATTCAAAATTAAAAAATAATGGGCACGAATCTCGGCTTTGTCATTGATTGTGTCTCTGGAAGAAGAGATTTAACCCTGTCCCTAAACCGTACTTTTCTGATTTTACAATCAAGCATAATACACTAGCTCTGTTATGAGGAGCTAAACTGAACACATTTTGAAAATGCTATTATCATACTTAGTAACAACTAATATATACTTATTGAACTAATGACAAAATTGATTACTCTGAATACTAAGAAATGAAAGCTTATCCTGATTTTATTTCAACAATATTTTCACTTGATATTATCTACAGCTTATGTTTGCAACATCCTGAACCTATTGCTTATCCTGAAAATATCAAGTATGTTTAGTTTATTGTCTTCTATTTGTGCTATTAGCTCTTTTTCTTTGAGTAATACTGCTTCTGCTCAAAAGATAAGTGCCTCACTTTCGAAGGGATACTTGTCATCCAGTGCTGGTGATTCTTTTTCATTGAAGCATCTTTGTTTTTGAGGATGCCAGTCCTACTGCATTTGACTCTAGGAAGAAATTATTATTGTGAATCAGTGGAAAGATACTGTGCTAGGTGGAAAGTTTTGGTAGGTTGTTTTCCATGAAAGTTAACTCCAACATTCCTTATTCCTTACTAATTGCTTCTACAAACACAATATGCATTTGCTATGGGCACATAATTCTACTGACCCCTTGAAGCAAAAGCAAGGGCAAGTAAAGAAACAACCAACCCAGACCTCCAACTGGAAGGATCTACTGACGGTCCCCAGGGCCCCTGCTCTATGTTGACCATGAGTTTAGAAGACTCCCAAGTACCGCCAACACAAGCAGGGTGTATCACTTGAATCGATGTGCTGTTAATCTATCTACCAGAAATGCTCGTTTGTCTGGCCCTCTGATAGGAATTTATCCTTGGTTTTGATTCAGTGATATGAAGAAGACACTAAGTACAACTTGGACAGAAGACACTAGTTAGAGGTAGGGAGATTGGGGGGTGAGGGGTGGTGCAGGGAATACCTATGCAATTCATTAGCTTATCTCTGTCTGACAATTCATCAGTTTATTATGAAAAGAAGACATACACCAACCCTTCCCCAACATCTATGGAGCTGACATTGACTCATAATGACCTTATATAGGGTTTCTGAAGCTGTGAATTTTTAGAATAGCTTCATTTATCTCCCCCTGAGTGGCTGATGGATTTGAACTACCAAACTTCAGGCTAGCAATCCAACATTTAAGGAATGTCAGAAATTCAAATAGTACAAAATATGTGCAAAGAAAAATGAGTCTCATACCCAGCCCAGTCCCTTAATCCTACTTCCCAGGGATATGCACAGCAAACAAAATGTGGTGTCTTTCTTTGCACATGCCTTTCTGTAGACAATCAGGTGCCTTACCTGGAAGATCCCTTCATATAAGTACATGTAGTTGTACTACATTATTTATGATTATTTATAGAACAATCTATTATGAGATTATACCAAGATTTATTTAGTCAGTGTCTTCTTGCTGGTCATGTAGATTGCGTCCTCTTTTTACATCTTTGCAATTACATTATGCTGCCATGGATAATCTTTATTCATACATCTCTGCATACATAGGCAAATGAAACAAAAGGAAAAATTCACAGAAGTGGAAATTTGAAGATTTTCCCATTTTAAATTTGGTAGTATGTCCAATTGAATACCAACAAGATTGTACCAATTTCTACCAAACCCATAGTGTATCTGCACCTGTAACTTCACATACGCATTCACTTTGAATTTCCACGTTACAATCAGTGCCTATTTAATAAATAGAACATTGTCTCATCGTTTGTGTATTTTCTAATTAAGAGTAAGATGGAAGATCTTCATATGCTTAAATAGATACTTTTTCTTTTAATTCTTTTCCCATAACCTTTGTCTATTTGGGGATATTTGTTTGTATATTTTTATTGGTCTAGAATAGATATATTTCAGACTTTCATTGGTATTATTCATTTAATTACTGAAATTTTCCATGCAGGTGTTTTAATATTTTATAGAAGAATTTAACTCTAGCATTTTGAAAGAAACCGTACAGTTGTTTGCATGAAAGTCTACAGAGCAAATAGGTTTTACATATAACAATTCATATACATTTTGTTTCAGGAGACTGAGTGAAATCCTTATAATAGCACTTATAGTTCTTCCTCCTGTGTTTACCTTTTCCACTCTTCCTTCTTGCCTAGACATTTTTGCCTTCCAAGTTTTACACCAGGGCAAATGCTGCCCTTTTTATTTGGTTTGGTTGATTGTTCTAAGAGGTGTGCACCTCCATGATGTCTTTTGTCTAGCTGAAACTGGCCCATACAGAGGAGTTCAGCTTTCAATCTGAAAGACAATGAAGAGTTGTGGTCTCAGGGGTTCCAACAATCTCTAACAGAACAGTAAGCCTGATCTTTTTCATGATTTTGAGTTGTTGTTTTTTTTTTTTAAACTGTCTGCCCTGTATCTGTCCATGACGATTTAACTCAATTTGTCCCAGTCATCAAAAGGCAGTTTATTGTAGGGAGGTTTGGTGACAATTAGAGCAGCCCACTTCAGCTCAATTTGAGTATCAGCATCCCAATGAGTTTGAGTTTTAATTCACATTTTTCTCCCAATCCATAAAGGAGCCTTTGTTGTAATCCCTTTCACAGTAGTCAGCAATGGGAGCCAGGTACCATTCTCTCTTCAGTTAGAGGGTCCTGGAGCCTGAGGTACACGTGATGTCTTCTCTGTTGTTGCTGTTGTTAGCTCTGACTCAAAGTGGTCCTATGCACAATGGAACAATACAATTCATAATCTGGCTCCATCCGTGCAATTGTTCCTCTGCCAGAGCCCATTGACGGGGCCACCGTGTTCATTCACCTCATCGAGGCTTCTCACCGCACCTCCACTTTACCAAACTTGATGTTCTTCCCCCGGGACTGGTTTCTCTTAAAAGTATGCCCAAAGCATATAAGACAAACACTTGCCATCCTTGCCTCTTAAAGCACTCTAGACTTACTTCTCTCAAAACAGCTTTGTTCATCCTTTCAGCAGTCCATGGTACTTTCAATATTCTTCTTCAGCACCACAATTCAAATGCATCTACTCTTCTGCAGTCTTCTTATTGAATGTCCAACTTTCACATGCATAGGATGCAATGGAGAATACCAGGACTTGGTTCAGGTGCACCTTAGTCCTCCAAATAACATACTTGTTCTTCAACACTCAAAAGAAGTCTTGTGCTACAAATTTACCTAATGCAATACTTCTTTCGACCTCCTAAGTGCTGCTTCCACAAGCATTGATTGTGGATCCAAGCAAGATAAAAGCTTCGACAAGTTCAACCTTTCCCCTAGTTTATTATGATGTTACCTGTTGTTAACACACAGTTGTGAGGATTTTGGTCTTCCTCAATGAAATGTAATCCATTCTGAAGGCTACAATCGTTGATCCTTATCCACAAGTGCTTCAATTCCTCCTCACATTCAGGCAACAATAGTTAGTCGTTTGCATACCTCAGGTTATTAATAAGCCTCCCTTCAATCCTGATGCCACAAACTTTTTCATATAGCACAGCTTCTTTAATGAATGATCAGCATATAGATTGAAGAAGTATGGTAAAATATACAGCACTGATGCATACTTTCCAGATGTTAAAATATTCAGTCTTCCTCTTGTGTTTTCACAACTGCCTCTTCATCCAAGTTTTGAAAGAGCACAATGAAATGTCCCAACGTTTGCCTTAGTCTCAAGGTTCATCACAGTTTATTGTGGTCCACACAGTTGAATGCCTTTGTATAGTCAATGAAACAAAAATAAACATCCTTCTGGTATTCTCCACTTTAAGCCAAGATCCAGCTGATATTAGCAATGATATCCCTTCTTCCAAGTCCTCTTCTGAATCTGGTCTGAACTTCCCATGGTTCCTTGTCAATGTACTATTCCAACCATTGCAAGATGATCTTAAGAAAAATTTTACTTGTGTGCGATATTTAGGTAGTTAGTTTATTGTGCCAACCTGACCGATAAACACATGTGGGGTTAATTGAAGGGTGGAGAGATAAATGACCTAGTGAGCCTTGCCTTTGTAGTTCTCAGGTCTCTTGCTTTGTGATGGTCAGACCAGGGTGCAGCTGCCTTAGCCAGGTCCCTGCTTCAGCTGGCAAGGATCACTTCCTGTGAGACATCCCCAAGGAGAAGTCACATGGACCTACCCTGATGCAGCCCGGGGTGCTGGACCACCTGTGTGGAGACTCCTGCCAGTGCTGAGGTAGTTACACATTCACTGATTTGGCTTTCCTCCTGCAGTTGGTGTGATAGTGTGTGTTTTGTGAGATGGAGGAGGACTTTGTGGATTGGTGTAGGACATATGGGATAATGGGTAATGTTGGACTTGTGGGCTTGGGCAGCACTAGGTTGGGATGTTTTCTTGATGTGCACCTACCCTTTATATAAAACTCTCTCTTATACATGAGTTTCTGTGGATTTGTTCTCTAAAGTATCCAGATTAACACAGATATCAGTGATGTCATTCTAAAGTTTGAGCATTTTGTGGGATCACCTTTCTTTGAAAAGGACACAAATATGTATCTCTTCCACTCAATTGGTCAGGTAGCTATCTTCCAAATTTCCTGGCATAAATGAGTGAATGCTTCCAGTACTTCTTCAGCTTTTTAAAACATGTCAATGGGTATTTGTTAATTCTTGGGGTCTTTTTTCTTTTTTTGGCTAATAGATTCAGTGCAACTTCAACTTCTTCCTCAGCACATTGGTTCTTGATCCTATACTACCTCCTGAAATGGTAGACTGTCAACTAGTTTTTTTTACCATGTCTCTCTGTATTCTTTCCATCCTCTCTTGATGCTTCCTGCACCATTAAATATTTTGCTAAGAATCTTTCAAAATTGAAACTCGAGGCTTGAATTTTTTCTTCAGTTCTTTCCGTTTCAGATATACTGAGGGTGTTCTTCCCATTCAGTTTTCTAACCCTAGGTCTTTGCACATTTCCTTGTAGTATTTGGCTTTGTTGTCTCAAACTGCCTGTTGAACTTTTCTATTCAGCTCCATGACTTCATCCTTTCTTCTGTTTTCTTTAGCTACTTTTTGATGAACAGGTTTCAGAGTCTCTTCTGACACTCTACTGATCCTCCCCCGCCCCATTTTCCTGTCTTTTTAATGACCTTCCTGCCTCTTCATGAGTCATGGTCTTGATGGCCCCCCACAGCTTATCAGCTCGTCCATCGTTAGTGTTCAACCCACAATTTTTTTTCTTGAGATGTTCTAGAAATACAGATGGGGTAACTCAAGGTCATATTTTGGTTTCTATGGACTCTATTTAAATTTCTTCAGCTTTATCTAAAACTTACATATGAACAATTGATCTGTTGTTCCACATTCAGCCCCTCCTCTGGTTTTAGCTGCTGAGATGGAGCTTCACCATCCTTTTTTCCCACCAATGTAGGGAATTTGATTTCTGTGTACTTCATCTGTGGGCGTCCATGTGTATCATCTCACCTTTTGTGCTCCTGGGGGGGAAAAAAAAAGATATTTTCTATGAGCGGGTCTTTGGTTTTGCAAAATTCTGAGATCTCCATCTTTGTTTCTATCATCAAGCCTGTATTTTTGAGCTTCTGTTTCTTCCTCTTCGCCACCCCCCCAACTTTGTCATTCCAATCACCAACATCTATCAACACATCTGGACCGCGTGTTTCATCAATTTCCAACTGAAGTGTGTGCTAGAATTCTTCAATTTCTTCATCACTAGCTTTTGTGCATTGATTGGATTTTCTTGAAGGCGGATAGATAGAATCTGATCACAGACGGCGTATACTTTATGATGGATTTAGCAAGGTTCCTTCTGACAATGGATGCCACACTATTCCACTTGATGTGTTATTTCTGAATTAGCCAAGATCCAGCTGGATCCAATAGGATTTTCTGATTCAAATTGCCAGTGCCAGTCCACTTCAGTTCACTAATGTCTAGAACATCAATCTAATGCATTCCATTTCATTTTTTACCACTTCCAATTTTCCTACATCCATACTTTGCACATTTCAAGTTCCAAGCATTAGAAGTTTTGGGGAATTGTTTCTCTTTACCTGGATTCATGCCCCATATGCAAATGAAGATCCAAAACCTCCAGGCCCACAGGCTGTACCGGATTCAACTCACCATGGCCGACTACCCTCCAAAAAATTAGATCCTCTTGAGTCACATTTCCAGTGCCCTTGGACATGAGAGGCTTATCTACCAGCAGCATCTCCAACAATGTTCTACTTCCTTTGTTTAGCCTTTCAGTATTTGAAAATACTTTGAAGCTATGCATAAGGTTTTCAATGGCTTCTTCCTTTTTAAGTGGGGAGTCAAGTCCTTCTTCATTGTCCATTCTTAGCCTGGAAGCTCTGCTGAAACTTGCTCACTTTGAGTGACCCAGCTGGCATTTGAAATACCAGTGACATAGCCCCCAGCATCACAGCAACACACAAGAAAACACAGTATGACAAACTGATAGACAAGTGGTGGATTCTCTAGAGGTGCAAATAGGTGACATAAATTTATATCAAGGAAATGGCTCACACAATTGTAGAAGTGGGTAAGTCATTCTAGTACAAAGCCTATGGGTCAGATGTTAAGCTAGGGGCTTTACTTGATCAAAGTTGCTGCCAGGGCTGATGAAGCAGAAAGCAGGAAGACCACAGCCTGGCAGAGGCAAAAGTAGATGAATCCAAGGTCACTAGGTCAGGCTTGTGGCTGCAGAGTTCAATGAGTCCAAGATCAGCAAGCAATATCTCCAGATTGACAGCCAGTATAGCGGGCTAAGAACCAGAGTTTGATGAGACAGAGACAGTATCCAAACACTGAAGTGAGAAGCAAGAAGAAGGAAGCTTTTCCACAGTCTGTTTAATTAGGAGTAGGCCACATTCCCAAGGAACTTTTCTTTCAACTCTACCAAGACTGTGACTTCCTTAAGGGGATAGCATGCAATCCTAACTGTTTGGGCTGGGGCCAGACCATGCAGCTGCTTCCCCAAGCTCTCCCAAAAGATAGTCTGCTGGACTGTGGGGCCCCTTACCAATGCCTCTCAAGGCCAGAGCTGGACTGTGCAGTCCCTGCCTCCAGCATTCCAAGGAGCTTATCTCTCCAGGCCGGGTCTGTACAGCCCCTTCCCTTAGAGTTCCGGGATGATTTACTCACAGACCACATCCTGACTCACACTGCAACTGCGGCACCCGAAGGCCTTCCTTCCCCTTATCAGTACATACGTGCTTGGCTCAAGCCCTATATCTGTCCCACTGCCTCACTGCCAGGTGCAATTTCCCTGACCTAACTCATTGAGTCTCGGAACCTGCCCGGGGACTCATGATGCCTCTGTCCTTCTCTGCTCTTCTTTCCCTCCCAGGAGTTCTTTCCCTGCCTCAATAAAATATTTCTCAACTTCACATTCCCGGCTACATTCCATCCCTGTTCTGCACCCCCATCTCCAAGGTCTCATTTTGGTGCCGAAACCCAGGAGGAGTAAGAGGTGTCTTGACACGCCCCCGCCCACCTTTGGGCAAGTGCGGTGCCCCTCTCTCCTCCATCCCCCCTTCCCTTGAACCAGGAACTTTCAGCTGCCAGCCACTGCATCTACTAGTACCTAGTAGTCACTGCACCTTCTGACTGGACTAGAGTGGAGAGTCTGAGGTTTTTCTACCTGTTTGTGTGTTTCATGCCAGCAGTTCTATGGTGCCTGCTCTCAGATTTACTCTAAAATCGACTTCCTCCTTCTCCCTAGCAGTTCTGCAGTGCCTGCTCTCAGACCTTATCTACAAGACCTTCATTCAGCCAAAGCCAGGCCACTCCCCCACCCTATCTTTCTGTGGCGTCTTTCCCTGTCATTGATCCCTGTCTGCTGGTTAAAGCCACAGGCCTGCACCAGGGAACCTTCCTGTTCTGGGGAGTCCAGGACTTTCCCACTGGGCCCCTACCTCTGACCAGGAAGCCTTTCAGGGTTATCGGGCCACCCCCTGACTGACAGGTGCAGATGGGGACCAGGAGAAGTCCTCCTCTGACTGGACCCCTTGCAGTTTAAAACATCGTGGAAAGCTCACACTCTAAGCCTCTCAGGGACAGTCCCTTGGGATGCCTCCTGACCAATCGCACTGAACTGAGCCTGACTCCGGATATTCGCCCTAAGCACCTGGTCTTTTTCTGTGCCCAAGTGTGGCCACAATCCCAATTGGACTATGGGTCGCACTGGCCAGGACTTTCGATTCCAACATTCTCTGCGACCTCGACAAATTTTTGTCACCAGACTCAAAAGTAGTCTGGGGTTCTGTATGCTCAGGCCGTTTTCTTTCTTCGCTCCCGTGCCTCTCTATGTGCTGCCTGTCCCCCTGCTCAAGTTCTCGTAACCAGGCCCTTGACAGTACCCCCCTCGTTTCTCTGAAACCCCTGACTCCTTGACTGCACCCCCAGGAAGGCCTCCTCCATAGTCTGGGTGTCCCTCACCACCTCCCTCCACTACCCCCTCAACTCCCAGAGACTGAGGCACCTGCACTCCCAACACCTGTCCTCTCCCCAGAGCTGGACCCATTGGACTCCCTAGAACCTCTCTGTCTCTTCCCCCTTCCAGGTTCCCTCCCTACTCGGCCTCCTCAGAGGCAACACCCAAACACTAACCTTCCCACAACTCTTTGACTCTTCCTAGGAAATCCTTGCACGGAAGTGATTCAGTTATATTCGATCACTGGTTCGAAACCATTCACACTTCTCAGGAGAAAGACGGGAGGGTGGGGAGTGGCTTTTACTCCTATGAAGTGACTGCCCCAGATATTCACAGGGCCAGTTCTACACTGTCCTGTAGAATCACTGTAAGTCTGCATGAACTCGATGGCAATGAGTTTGGTTTTGGGTTCCTTGCTTTGAATGTTGACAGACTAAGAATTGTACCGTAGATGGCCACTAGCTAAACCTAAGCACTTTCTTTTTTTGTTGTTTTTCCAGTTGTGTTTTACTTGGAAAGGTCCTACTCAATCCAAGATGACTTACAAACTCTCCCATGCTGTCTTATAGAAGTTTTAGAGTTTAAAGTTTTATCTTTTAGACTGTGATGCTCTAGTATTTTACTTCAGTGCATAGAGTGAACTAGAGATTCTTTCTTTTTTTCTTAAACGACTAAAAAAGTGTCTCCATATCATTCCTTAAATAATCTTTTTATCCTGATATGAAATGCCACTTTTGTCATATACTCAACTCCCTTAAGTACTTGGGCCTACTTAAGATTCTATTCTGTTTCCTTCATCTGTCTGCAGATAATTTAGAAGTGAATACATTTATAGAGCTGCGATTTAGCATTTGTGAGTGTGTTTCCGGTCTTTATTTATATTCTACAGTATTTGTATTTGTCATCATGTACCTCTGACTTGACTTTCTCAAGGGCAAAGATTATGGATTCTTCTCTTTCTGGAGTTTCTAAGACACAAAGCTCTGCCAAGTTTGACACTTCAGAAACTAAACTCAAGTCATGTCTTTGGACAGAAGTAAGACTAGGGAGTGGTTTATGCAAGTGAGCCCCTTGCTCAAACCATTTTACCCCCAAACATAATACATAAATACTACAAAATTAATTAATATGATTAAAGGGACTTTTCCTGTGGAAATGCAAATATTTTATACATTGTTGAGAATAGATTCATCACACGCTCTCCTTAGCCTAAGCTGTGATGGAAAGACAAAGGGAAGGGACATTTAGAGAGCCATGTGATCTGGTCAGAATTGTACCTAATCCATCTCATTTAATATCACAAAACAGTCAGGAGAAAAATTATTAATCTCACTTTGCAGAAAAAACAATAGTTCACAGAAGTAAATTAACTTGCCAAGTTAGTTAGTGACAAAGCCTCAATTCAAAGCCTGTCTGATTCAAGATATCATGTTCCTTTTGCAATACTGATACTATACTGCCTCCCAGAGGCAGAGTTCTCTGAACAAATAAGCAAATATTTCCCACTTCTTGTGCCAGTTCTGCAATAATTTCCTTGAGCACTGAATGGAGAATCGTTTCTGGCTGCAGCCATGCTCAGCAGGAAGAGGACCAGGGAAAATTATCAATGCCTGCCTTGAAAGTAGGAGGTAGGAGCAACAGTCTGGAACACTATAGTTTGCCATTTTTAAGCACCAAGAAACAAATGGGTACACTATAGAGTCCATAATTTTAAATATATATATAGCCAACGTCACAGCTATGTTTAAGAAAAACTTTAAAAGTCAGACCATCAGTAAAATTCCATTCCCTAAATAGATCTAAGGGACCAATGAGAAAGTTATTTTTTAACAGAGTAATTATAAAAGCACATTGCATGTGCTATCCAAAGCATACCAGGCCTGCCAATTTACTACTTTAAATGTTTACCTATATTTCAAAGTGATCAACTTAGCTCTATATGTCATAAGACTCACATGGCCTTTCACGAGGGATACACCCAGAAAACCTGAATTGTGCTGAGCAGAGAAGGGCTTTCATAGTATAAATTTTTCCCGATAGGCAGGCATCCAGCAACTCACTCTGAATTAGTGCACCCCGTGGATTGCCTGGGAAGGTTCTCTGATCACAGTGAATTTTTTCCTAAAACCTGTTCCACTCAAACCTCATTTCTTGTGATGGCTGATTTAAGAGAACAGGGTGCAGCTGTGAAATTTTGTTTCTTACTTGGGAAAATGCTGCAGAAACTGTTGTGATGTTGAACACTGCTTGTAAGGACAGCACTATAAGAAAAGCTCAAGCGTATGAGTGGTCTTCTCACTTCAAAAAAGGTGCAATGTCAATTGATTACAAACCTCATTCTGGACATCCATCAACTTCCCGAATGGACGAAAATGTTGACTCGTGGTGCATTTGGAGTATGTTCCACCAGTTAAGACTGCTAATCAAGCTTTCCACTTAAAGGTTCTGGATAGATTGCATAACAGTGTGTGAGACCTGATTTGTGGCAGACAGTGGACTGATTTTGCCACCACAACAATGCACCTGCTCAAGCGGCCATCTCAGTACACGAGTTTTGGGCAAAAAATAGCATGCCTCTCTTACCCCACACACCTAACTCACCTGACCTAACTCTGTGAGACTTTTTTTGTGTCCATGAATGCAGAGGGATATGAAAGGACAGCGATTTGAAGATGTAGAAAAGGTGGGGGGGAAATGAGGGAGTTACTGTCAGCCATCCAAACAGATGAGTTTGAAAAATGTTTCCAAGAATGGAATCACAGATTTGACAAATACATTAAGTGTCATGGAGGGTACTTTGCAGGTGATAAGTTTGTTTTGTTAAAAAAAAAAAAGACAACAACATTTAAATACATAGCTTTGAGAAACAAATTCTGTTTTTTGGGGGGTAATCCCCTTGTATTGGTTTACCATGGCTACTGCCTCAAAGTAGTTTTCCATAAGTACTAGAGATAAGAGTCCCAAGGATCATAGGCAAAGGGATAGAGGTCAGAAGATCTAATTAGCCTTACTGCTCACCCAATTCTAGAGCTATCTATTAAATAAAGTACTGAGTACTTGCTTGTTCACTTTGCATCAAGTTCTATCCAGATACCCCTGTTGGTGCCTGCCTAGTCCAACTCCCTTTCCTCCCTCTCAGAGATCCCCAATTATATTGAGGCACCCAGTCCTCCCTCAACATCATTTGGTTCCACAAAAGTGAACTTCATCCTAGCTGCTAGTGGACCACATGCAATTCCCTGTCCCTCGCCTGGTACTAGGTGATCAATGTGCAAGCAACACAATTCAGGCTACTAAGATGAAGACAAAGGGTGGCCACAAGCTTTCTTGTTCCTCTAAGAAAATAAAGCATCATGGGTTTAAGATATTTTCCTGAGGTTATGCTAGTAGTAAGTAGTAGACTCATTCACTCACTCACTCATTCACTCACTCACTCATTCACTCACTCACTCACTCACTCTCTCACTCTCTGCCATTGAGTCCGTTCTGACTCATAGTGACTCTTGCACGACAGAACAAAGCACCACCAGCCCCTATGCCACCCACACAATTATTCTTATATTTGAGGACGTTGTTGCAACCACTGTGTCAGTTCATCTTGCCGAGGCTCTTCCTCTTTTAGGCTGTCTCTCCACTCTACCAAACACGATGTCCTTCTCTAGGAAACGGTCTCTTCTGACCAGTTGTCCAAAATATATAAGATAAAGTTTCTCCATCCTTGTTTTCAAGGAACATTATGGCTTCCAAGACAGATTTGTTTGTGTTTTTGGCTTCGTCAGCATGACAGTTCAAGTGCATCGATTTTTCCTTGGTCTTCCTTGTTTGATGTCCAACTTTCACATGTATATGAGGTCATTGAAAAGACCATGGGTTGGGTCAGGTGCGCCTTAGTCCTCAAAGTAACATTCTTGCTCTTGCAACATTTTAAAGTGGTCTTGTGCAGCATGTGCTCTCTTGTCTGCTGCTTCCATGCGCATTGATGTGGACAAGCAAGACACACTCCTTGACAACTTCAAACTTCTCTATGTTTATCATGAGGTTACCTATTGGTCCAGTTGTGAGGAGTGGGGTGGGGGAAATTGGAATAGATAGATATAAATATCTTAAGCATCAGTGAGTTGAAATGAGCGGGCATTGGCCATTTTGAAAAGGGCAATGAAATGGTATATTATGCCTGGAATAGCTAACTCAAGAGGAATGGGGTGGTCTTTCTCATCAAAAAGAAGACATTAGTGAAAAAAAAAAAAAAAAAGATGCTCCGGGAATTGGCTGAATGCCAATTGCAATATTTCAATAAATGGGTGCAATGCTGGAAGCACTTACTAGTCTACACCAAGAACTTTGGAAAACAGCTACGTGACCACCAGCCTGGAAGGGGATCCACATTTGTGCCCATTCAAAATAAAGGGAATACAACAGAATGTGGCAGTTGTCAAGCAGCATTCTTATCATATGTACATAAAATGTTGCTGAAAACAATTCAAAAATGGTTGCAGTAATGCATCAACAGGAAACTGTTGCCTGAAATTCAAGCAGGATTCAGAAGATGACATGCATTGAGAACAAAGGATAAACAGCTAAAATTGACAAGTGAGGATAAGAGAGGGACAGAGTCTGGGGAGGTTAGAATCTTATAGTTTTACATTCTGATATCAGACTAATCTTGGCTGAAAGCCGAGAATAGCACAAAGATGTCTGCTGTGTTTCATTGACTACACGAAGGTATTTGTGTAACTCAGAACAAATTATGGGTAACATTACACAAAATGCAAATTCTGAACACTTCGTTGTGATCATGCCATACCTGAATATAAAGTAAGAGGCAGTTAGTTATAAAAGAACAAAGTTTAACATCACGAAAGATGTGTGTCAAGACTATGCTTTCGCTGTATTTACTCAATCTGTATGTTGCACAGATAACCCAGGAAGTTAGACTGTATGAAGAAGAATGCAGCATTAGAATTGAATGAAGATTCATGAACAACTTTGATATGCAAATGACTCCGCTATTCTTGCTAAAAGCAAAGAGGATGTGAGGTGCTTGCTGTTGAAGATCAAAGACTGCAGTTTTCAATATAGATTATAACTCAGTGTAAAGAAAATCAAAATATTCACAACTGGACCAATAGACACATCATGATAAATGAAAGAAAAATTGAAGTTGTCAAGGATTTCATTTTGCTTGGATCCACAATCAATGATCATGAAAGCAGCAGTCAAGAAATTGAACACTGTATTGTATTGGGCAAATCTGCTGCATGAGGACTCTCACGTGTTGATAAGCAAGGATATCGCCTTGAGAACTAAAGTGTGCTCCACACAAGCCCTGGTATTTCAATGGCCTCATAGGCATGTGAAGAGAAGCCTGGTGACAGGAAAGATTTCATTCTGGGCTGCTACCTACAAGGACAATGATTTGAAACCACCAGCCACTCCATGAGAAGAAAGACGCTTTCTGCTTCTATAAAGAGTTATATTTTCAGAAACCCACAAGGGCAGTTCTACGCTGTTCTATGAGTCAGAATCAGGTTCATGGCAGTGAATTTGAGATATGCATGTGGACATTAGGCAACGCATAAGGAAGGTCAAAGAAGAATTAATGCGGTTGAATTATGTTGTTGGTAAAGAATATTGGGAGTCCCATAACTACAAGAAGCACAACATCTGTCTTGGAAGATGTACAACCAGAATTCTCCTTATTAATGAAGATGACAAGACTTGTTCTCATGTACTTTGGACATTTTGTCTGGAGAAACCAGTCCCTAGAACAGGACATCACACATGATAAAGTAGAGGAAGACCATCAAAGAGATAGAGTGACACAGTGGTTGCAACAATGGTCTCAAACATAACAATAATTGTGAGGCCAGTGCGGGATTGGGCAGTGTTGTGCTCATTAGTACATAGGGTCATGGTGAATAGGAGCTGACTCAACAGTATTATAACAAAAAGCAAAAAATATATATGTCTCATTGGGCCTCAACTCAAGTACTCCCTTAACACAAACACACGTTGCTCAAACATTCCAGCATTCTGTGATGCTCACCTTCCTGACACAATTGCTGAAGACAAAATGGGTACATAAGCAAATGTGGTGAAGAAAGCTGATGGTGCCTGGCTATCAAATTATATAGTGTCTGGGGTCTTAAAGGCTTGAAAATAAACAAGCAGCCATCTAGCTGAAAAGCAACAAAGCCCACATGGAAGAAGAATACCACTCTGTGTGATCATGAGGTGTTGATGGGATCAGGTATCAGGCATCTAAGACACAGAATAAAACCATACCGAAGGTGTATGGGGCAGAGAAGAGGGTGGGGCGGCAGGCATGGAGTGGAGACCCAATGCTCATCTGTAGACAATTGGAAATCCCCTTACAGAGGGGTCACAGGGAAGAGATGAGCCAGTCAGGGTGCAGTATATCACTGATAAAACACACAACTTTCCTCTAGCTCTTTGGTACTTCCTTCACCCCACTATCATGACCTCAATTTTACTTTACAAAATGGATTAGACCAGAGCATGCACACTGCTACAGATAAGAGCCCGAAACACGGGGAATGCAGGATAGATAAACCTCTCAGGACCAACAAAGAGAGTAGAGATACCAGGAGGATTATGGGAGGGTTGGGGGAGAAAGGGGGAATCGATCACAACATCTATAACCCCCTCCCAGGGGGATGAACAGCAGAAAAGTGGGTAAGGGGTTATGGAGGATGAGGTAAGATGAAAATAATAATCCATAACTTATCAAGGGTTTGTGAGGGATGGGGGGAGGGGAGGGATGGGGAAGAAGTGGGGAGCTGATATCAGGGGCTCAAGTGGGAAGAGAAGGCTTTGAAAATGATGATGGCAGCATATGTGCAAATGTGCTTGACACATTGGAGGAATGTATGGATGTGATAAGATGCAAGAGCCCCAATAAAAATATTTTTTAAAGAAAAAGAAAATGGATGTATGGATTGTGATGAGTTGCATGAGCCCCCAATAAAATGAAAAAAAAATATATATATATATCCAATGCATGGATGGATTTTGCAGATTTCAATCAGGTTTTTTTCTTTCCCTAATGAAATTTAGTAGGGGTTTGTTCTTGTGGTTCAATGTGTACAGAACAATAAGGTACTAATTTCTATACATATTTGATATTAATTGTTAATGGACAATCAGCATGCTATAGTCACCCTCCTACTCCATTTGGCCCCAGCTATTTAATTCATTTGGGGTCACTTTTATTTTTTTCTCTTTTCTGTGAGGCCACTCTGAGCTGCTGTGCTGAATTTGGGAAAGAACAATCAGGGGAAATTTCAAATCTGTCTTCTAAGTATGTTTCCCCTTTCTCCTGGAAAAGAAAGTCGTGTCGTCCTTATACCGTTAAACGTGGCGGTTGAGTCAATGGGGCAACTCTTTTAAAAGCATATACCTAGGGCTGTTTGCCATTCTCTGGCACCAGCTTGGTTGACACTTTTCAAGAGGCTTCCCCGGGAACGGAGCCATGTACAGCTATCATTTTCTGCTTAGAAAAGGGAAGTGAGAGATCAGGATCGTTAGGTTCTATAAACACTCGAATGCTTGAGAAATGCAAAGCGAGTAGCTATTTTGCAGGGCTGCTGGAGACAAGGAGTGGAGAGAGGAGGGACGAAATTATATCTTAAAACTCCAAAGCGTTCCCCTCTTACATGATGTCTCAAAAGACAGGAATTCACGTTGAGCATTTGAATGTTAAAACAAAGTAGACAATGCAATGATCTTTCCTGCAAAATAGCTGCCACACAGGTACTATGCTGAATGTAAAAGAGAAGAACAAAGGAGAAATGGATGAAAATGGGAAGTGGGAGAAGGAAGGAGACAGAGTGTGTGAGCAGGCTTGATTGCTGTAGTTATAAATGATAGATACCATGTCCCATAAACAGGGTTCAATATAAGAAATAGAAAAAGCTAGGCTGATTTTCAGAATCTAGAATCCTCTAACATACAGCTTTTCATCTGATTCCAATAACTTCAGATGGTCAATTCAAGGATTTATTTATTTTATACTGCTTCATGGAGTCAACGAAGCAACTTTAGAGGACCTAGACACCTTGGTTCAATTCCTAGAACAATCATTATCTTCATATTTTTCTCCAGCTGTTCCAGAGTTCCAAGGCAAATTAATAGAATGCCAATTAGAATTCATCGTGTGGGCTGTATTATTCTTTTCTAATGTGGTTTGCATAACCTTTCCCCATCTGTACAAACATGTGAAGACTACTTTGGTGCTTTTTGTTTGTTTTTGTTTTTTAACTTTCTGTTCTTCCACAATGGAATGTTCCCAAGCCACCAATGTGGTCAGGAACTCAGAGCAGGTGATAAAACATTGTCTTGAACTGTGGCTCAATGACTCAGCACTGCTGAAACTGCACATCAGTAATGGCCACAGAACTCGTCACTGGCCCACAACTCTTGGTCAGGAAGAAACAAACTGCAAGAACTTGTATTTATTGAAAATCAAAAGTGAAACAACAGGATTCTCTCTGAACTCACCCAGAAAACTCTTAGTTGGCGACATTGGCTTTAACAATACGGAGAGAAACTCAGAACAGAAACCCCAGAGGATGGTGAATTTTATCAAAGCTATATGAAAGACTGCAGCG
>NW_022106084.1:5976947-5991763 GCF_000313985.2 Echinops telfairi
GGGCGGGAGTACATTTGAAGACTGTACATGTCAGCCATCAAACATCTAACACATTTTTAAGTTCAATAAATCCCTAATAACCATAATTGAGCCTGAAAGCAGAGTAGAAAAATGAGCAGAATAAATGAAGAATAACTGTAAAGATGAAGGAAAATATTTTTCCAAATTAACGCAAAAGACATGGGTACATATAAAGAATATGGTGATGTGAAATAATCCATCATTCATATGTTCCACAGATGCTTATTGAACACCTACTCTGTGCTGTTTGCTTTGCGTGCTGGGGGAAACAGCTCTAGGCAAGATAGTCACTCGGCTCTGTTATTTTTCCTATTGAGAAAAAGAGCAAGGCAAACAAATAAATAGTGTATGAAGTTGTATTCAATGCCCACAAATGATGAAGATTAGCCACTTCACTCAGCACATTGTAAGCCGCTTGGCAGCTGGAACAGGGAAACAACATAGAAGCCAGTTTGGATGATAGTACGCATTCTTACAGACTCCAAAACCATTGTTCTGGTAAGGGTAGCATGTTGTCATCAAGTTGTCTCCATGTGTTCTGACTCAATGGGTTTCTTAACTATAACATTGATGGAAGAAGGTAATGTGTTTTCTTCTTTTGTAGTGCTACTGCGTGGGCTCAAACTGCTGGTGCACCATCCAGGGGCCTTTCTTAAGGGTCCTCTCTCACTGCCATCGAGCAGATGCCAACCCAGAGCGACCATATCGAACAGGGAAGAACTGTCTTGTGAGTTTCTGGGACTATCAGACCTGTCTTTTTCCCTTGGAGTGGCTGGTGGTTTTGAACTGCTGATCTTGCCGTTCGAAGCCCAGTGTATAATCCATCATCCCACCAAGGCTCCTTCTCATAAGAGCGGTATGGTTACATTTACAAAATAGGTATTCTTTGTTCTTCATACCTTCCTAAATAGGTTCCCAGAAGCTATCTTACGGCCAATGAGCAGTTGATTTAACTGAAGATTTACCACTTGCAACCGATCAAATAATTTCCTATTTGTTTCACCATCATTATGTTTGCTACTTTCAGTTTTCCATTGCAATTTTAAAACAATAATAAAATAGAACAAAATCAAATACTCAAATACTTATACAACCATTCAAAATGATAGTGCTGATGATAGTGAATTCTTGCCTGATAGTTCCACATGTAAGGAGCTCCAAATTAAAGAACTTAAGAGCTGTTTAGAAAGGGAAATAAATCTCTATCCCAAGTCACATGTTCTGTTGCCAATTGATACCAGGACCATACCATAAGAAGGATGGCCTGAGAACCAATAGGATACAGTTTTACTCTGCCCTATTTGGTGGCTATGAGCCAGGATCAATTTGATGGCAATGACTCTGTTTGTTTTTTTTATATTGTTTTTTTTGGGGGGGGATGGGGTGGGGGGAGGGGAGGTGGCTTACACACGAAGAAAACTTTATTAGCAAGTCTAATAGGTCCAAAGACATGAAAGTTCCAGAATGGCAAAGTAGGAGGTGGCTAGTGACAAGTAGAGGCTTTTAACCCGGAAGTTCTCTGTGGTACCGGGACAAGCATGCTATCTCTGGAAATGCCCAGCGGATGATGCGGGTCTGCTCAGAAGGGCTATTGAAATCATAAATTTGTAGTATGTTAAAGCTAGACTTGGTATTGAAGTCATTCACCTCATTTAAGATCCTTCTTTTCCAAATGAGACGACTGGAACCTAGATCAGGAGCCCTGGTGGCACCGTTGAGGAAGTGCTACTTACAAGATTGATGCTTCAAACCCACCAGCTGCTCCTTGGGAGGAAGTTGAGGATATCTGAAGTTGTAAAGCTTCAGAAACCCTACATACGGTTGCTGTGAGTAGTGGACTTGGGACCCAGATATGCTTAATAACTTGTTAAGGTCTTATGTCTGGCATATGCCTGTGCTAGAGTAACACCTGCAGATTATCTGACTCTCAGGCCAGAACAGTTTTGTGATTTTTTTTTTTTAAATAGGTCTACGCACACATATTTATTTATTTATTTATTTTAAAAATCATTTTATTGAGGACTTGTGCAACTCAAATCACAATCCATACGTACATCTGTGTCAAGCACATTTAAACATTTCTTGCCATCATCATTCTCAAACATTTTCTTTCTACTTGAACCGTTGGTATCGGCTCCTCATTTTTCCCCTCCCTCACTGTCTGATGTCTCTCTTCACCCACTTTTCTATTGTCTGTCCCCAGGGAGGGGGTTATATCTAAATCCTGTGATCGGTTCCCCCTTTCTGCCCCATCTTCCCCTCCTGATATCGACACTCTCATTATTGGTCCTGAGGGGTTTATCTGTCCTGCGTTCCCTGTGTCACAGCTCTTCTCTGTACCAGTGTACATCCTCTGATCTGGCCGGATTTGTAAAGTAGAATTGGGATCATGATAGTTGGGGGAAGAAGCATTAAAGAACTAAAGGAAAGTTGTATGTTTCATCGGTGAGATACTGCACCCTGATTGGCTCATCTCCTCCCCGCGACTCTTCCGTAAGGGGTTGTCCAGTTGCCTATAGATGGGGGCTTTGGGTCTCCAAATCTGCACTTCCCCTCATTCACATTGATATGATTTTTTTTGTTCTTTGATGCCTGATACCTGATCCCATTCAATACCTTGTGATCACACAGGCTGCTGTGCTTCTTCCACGTGGGCTTTGTTGCTTCTCAGTTAAGTGGCCGCTTGTATATCTTCAAGCCTTTAAGACCCCAGATGCTATAACTTTTGATAGCCGGGCACCATCAGCTTTCTTCACCACACTTGCTTATGCACCCATTTGTCTTCAGTGATCGTGTTGGGAAGGTGGGCATCATGGAATGACAGGTTCATAGAACAAAGTGTTCTTGCATTGAGCGAGTACTTGAGTAGAGGCCCAATGTCCATCTGCTACCTTAATACTAAACCAATAAATATATGCACATAGATCTATTTCCCCATCATCATATGACAATATATTTACATATGTACATGCCTTCTTTCCTCTATTAGTGAGTCTGTTTTCTGTTGGGGTCAAAAATATAGAGATCTGAGCTATAAACTTAATGTCTGCCTAAAGATAATTTTATCTCAAGGAGTAAGAACACCAGATACAATTAGTCTTCTGCCAAGAGTAAGGGGCAGAAGAATGTGGGCTCAGGTGACTGGTGTCATTTCTCTCTTTTCCTTCTTCAGAACAAAAAACAAACTCGCTCTCATACAGTCGATTCCAACTCATGGTGACTGTATAGGAGAGGGTAAAACTGCCCCCTGTGGGTTTCTAAGACCTTAACTCTTTACCGGAGTACAAAACCTTGTCGTTCTCCTGAGAGTGGATGATGGTTTCAAACTATTGACAATGCAGATCTCAACCCAATGTGTAACCACTATGCCACCAGGACTCCTTATGAAATCACACAGTGAGAAATTGCTAATGAGAAATGCAATGTGCTGCAAGCTATGGAAGTTAGCCCACAGAAGCCATTCTGTGAAGAGCTCAACAGTGAGCCTCAGCCTGACCCTCCATTTCCTAATCTCTATGACAAAAGGTAATTAAATAAAATCATTCATATGAAAAGCAAATATATTATGGAGAAAGCATAGAAAATTCTTAGTGTGGATTGTTGAATGAATTAACAGTATTGTTCCTAAGAGACAACTAAAATGTTATCTCCTAGTGAGAGTAATCAAAATTCATAATAAAAAATAATTTTTAAACTAACATTATAATTTATGAATAAATTTATGAATAAATTTCAATAAATATATTAAAATATATGTGAATGCTGAAGACAGGACTTTTAAATATTCTATGTAGTACTTTTCATTTCTGTTACATTAGGTGCCTATTTATGTTATCATACAGGGGATTTTAAAGCCTATTTTTCAAATTACTTCTAATTTGAAACTAATTCCTACTATTATAAAAATTTATTTCAGTTTCCCATTCAAATTTTTCAAAGCAGAGAAATAATTTGCTAACTGTCTGAGGTTTTCTCTATACCTTTTAAAAATCTATGGGATGTAAGTTTTTGAAAGTATAAAAAAATCTGCAACTTTTCTATCCAAGATAAAAATGGAACAATACCTTCTGGAATCTCTAATATGTTTCTAATCCCATTAGTCTCTTAGTAGTTATGTTTGAACTTCCTACTTTTCAAAAGGTCTTTGTCAGTTGCTTTCCTGCTTTCTTTAGAGTGGATTCAATAGAGTTCAAAATACAGTGATTATTCCTCCATTCCTTGTAAGCTACCTTCTTATAGCACCATAAATAATATGTAAAAATCAATAATAATTTTATATCTGATTGCTGGTTCAATGCCTTTTTACAGGAAATGATCTCCTTATGTTTAGATTCTAATATTCTTCTATTTTTTTCTTGAGACAATTATCCAGTAACCTTTAATATCTTTTGTCCTGAATCAGGCCAAGTCTTACCCAGGGTACTATAAAAATAAATAGGATTGATGGTAGACTATTGTTGCTAGGTGCTTCCAAGTCCATTCGGACTCCTAGTGCCATGATGTGTGCAGAGCAGAACTGGCCCAAAGGGTTATCAGAAGCACCTCACCAAGCCATACCCCCAAGGTTTCTCTACTGGATTGTGGGGTGGGATGAGGTTTAAACTGCCAACCTTTTGGTCTGTAGACCAGTTCTTAACCAACTGTACCACCGAGGCCTTCCTGAGGATGGGATATAGAAATGCATTCTATCTCAATACTTCTTCACGAGTTGTGGATGAAAATTAGAAAGACTAACATGTGAAAGATCATGTTTTATTTGCAAAGAATCATTTTCATTTGAATAATCTGATTGATTGCTATTGTTGTTGTTAGGTGTCGTTCATTCATTTCCAACTCACAGCAACCCTATGAATAACAACAACACACACACACACACACACACACATCCAGTCCCGCACTATTCTCACAGTTGTCGCTGTTTGAGCTCATCATTGAAGTATCTTTCTGAGGGTCTTTTGCTTTTTCGCTGAACTTTCCCGAGCACGGCGCCCTTATCCACGGCGACTCCGCCAGTAGGACATCCACAGTACTTGAGGCGGAGTCACACATGCGCCCTGCGAGCTGTACCGATGCCAGGTTAGATTTGTTTCTTCCTCAGCCCATGACACGTTTCCCGTGCCTCGCCAGCCATCAGTCCAATCAATCGATTCGTCCTCCATTGTTCTAGTTTACTGTTTCACGTTCACCTGCATGTGCAGCAACTGGAAATACCTTGGCCTGGGTTAGGCACACCTGCATCTTCCAGATGACACTGCATTTTTAATATGTCAAAAGATGTGGCGCAACTAATTTGCCCAATGCCACACCATGTGATTTCTTTGCTTTCATGGATGGATTGGCATATAACCACATATCGCACAATTCCATAGTTCAATCTTGTTGTAAAAGAGCTGTGCGGTCATCACGACAATCCATGTTAGAACATTTACCTCTCTCTTGTACTCCTTGCCATCGGCACCCTCCAGCCTCCCCTGTGTCATTTGATCTCCTGGCTGCTGCTTCCATGCATGTTCATTCTGCATCCAAGTGAAAGTAAATCCTTCATGACTTCAGTATGTTCTTCATTTATCGTGATGTTGCTTATTAGTCCACTCAGAGGGAGGGTTTTTTGGTTTTTTTGTTATGCTGAGGTACAATCCTCAACAATAAGTGTTTTCAGTAAGCAAGGTTGTAGCCTCTCCAGAAAATAGCCTCGGAATGTGAGTTCCTCCAAGACTGGTGCATTTTTTTAAATATAGCATAGCTTCTCCTGTTATTTGCTGAGCATACGCCCTGAATAAGTAAAAACACATCATGTGTTGTTTATTATTAACTGTGTGATTTGTAATTGTTAAAAAAGTAATTATTCATTAAAACTATGTAATAATTATGTCTATAATTAATTTCTTAATGCAATACCTAACCTGTAAGGATTACAACCTTCAATATGGATTATAAGTAACATAAAGAATTGAATTATGATACTAGCAAATGCTATGCATTGAATTATGGTGCTAGCAAAGAATATTGAAAGTACCACGGACTGCCAAAAGAACAAAGAAATGTGCCTTGGGAAAAGTACAGCCAGAATGCCCCTTAAAAGTAAGGAGGGTGAGGCTGTGCTTCATTCCATTGGACATACTATTAGGAGAATTCCATTTCTGGAAAAGAGCGTCGTGCTGGTGCAAAAGGAAGGCCCTCAACAAGATGAACTGAGCAGAAGCTCCGACAAGGGGCTCAACCATAAGAACAACTGTGCGGAGCGTGTGGGGCCAGGCGGTGTTTGTTCTGTTGTAGTTCGGGTCACCATGAGTCAGCACCTGACAGCAACAGCCTATGTTTTCATATTCATAGGATGAAAAGATTGATGTCTACAATAGCCCCCAGATATTGGTCAGCTCTCAACCTAGCCTGCATCTTTTCAAAGAACTTGCAGAGTGAACACAGCGCAAAGCCCTCTCAAAGTTTCTGGAGTACAACCGGTTGTCTAAATTGTGCTGTGATAATAAGAAGGCTCCCTACCTCAGGGGCTTACAACAGTAAAGCTTTATATCTGGTTCCTGCTATACATCACAGACTCTCACAGATCCATACTTCCAGTGGCTTCACCCCAGCTCATGCTTAAACAGTCACTGGAGCAGAGAGAACAAAAGCCTAACCAAACAGACATTCATCATAAAAGATTATTCCAAGAATTTACAATCCCCATTCCCGTTGACATGTTTTACATTTAATTACCTAAAGCAAGTCACATGGTCTCTTCCAACCTCACATCGGCAAGCCAAACCACCAAACTCATTGCACTTGACCCAATAGCAACTGTGTAGGACGGCAAAGATCTGCCCCATACCATTATTAACACTGTAATCGTCACAGAAACAGACTGCCACATCAATGTCGTGAAAAGTACAGTCTTCTTTGGCATGCAGCATGACTGATTCCCATAGTCTTTAGCCACCTATCATCCATAAAAGAAACAGAAAGTGAGGGTTTTCATCGTTGGTCCATGAAATGCCTATGCTTCTTTCAAAATATGATCATCCATCCCCTTTTCAATTCAGACCCATGAGAGAATTTTGCCAGCAAAACCACGACTTCTTCATTCCAAACACCTTTTTGTAACAGCATAGTGACAACACAGTTGTGGAACTCACCAGATGAAATACAGAGGAATCTGCGGGGAGAACCCAGAGAGATGCTCAATCTCACAGCCAGGACAAGTCCAGGAGTCAACTGTGGAAAAGACCATCGCATGGAAGTTCTAACTGAACCTGAAGAAAATGAAAACCAATCCAAGATTGTAAACTATGGATTTGAGTATGCTTCACCTGCATTTAGAGACCCTCTGTCGAACAGATTTGATGCATTAAACACTAATGAACAAAGACCGACAAAGGGTGAGATGACATCAAGAACATATTACATGAAGAAAGTAAAAGGTCATAAAAAAGACAAGAAAGAAAGGAAAGATCAGAGTGGATGTCAGAAGAGCCTCTGAAACGTATACTTCAAAATGCAGTAATTAAAGAAAATTGGAAGAATACTGACGTAAAAGAGCTGGACAGAAAACTGCCACATAGTATGTATATTTACTTAGACCGATGTGGTTGGGTAGGATTCCTGTTGGTGTCACGGGAACACATTGGACTGAGAAACCACCAGCTGCTCCGTGGGAGAAAGAAGAGGCTTTCTATCCCTGTACAGAGTTCTTATCTCGGAAGCCCACAGGGGCAGCTCTACCTTGTCCTATAGGGTCTCAATGAGTCAGAGTGGACTCCACTGCAGTGAATTTGAGTGGGATGGGGGGTGGGGGGTGGGGGGAAGGCCTGGGGTCAGAGCCCCGAAGGCTTAGTTGGTTATGCAGTTTGAACCTGCGAGTTGCTCTGGAGGAGAAAGATGAGACTGCTTCCTTAACAATGTCCAGCTTCAGAACCCATGGAAAGCAGTTCTCGTCTGTCTGATAAGGTCGGTATGCATTGGAATCAACCCCATCGCAATGGGGGAAAGTTTTAATTATTTTTGAGAATACCAAAAGGAAACACCATTCCAATTCAGCAACGTCAACAACTAGAAGACTGCTGCTTTATACCGCACCTTTCAGAAGACTCTAGTTTTTAAGGCCCACAGGATCTCTCCACTACAGCTCTTATATCTTAATTTTGTTTAATCACTTTTCAATCCTCCGATCCATTCCAAACTCCTCCAACCTCAGCAAGTTCCCTGTGATGTTAAGGACTTTGCTGAAAATCCCACTGAGCCACTTTCTGCAGAGACTCGCCCCCTTTGAAGCTTGCCCCAGGGATCTTTGCGTTGGGTGCTTCAATGAAGGGATAAAGAAGCATGCCTCAGGTAAGAATTTCCGCGGTGACTTTTCAAATGATTGTTGTACGCTTTCCTAGTCGTCATAGATTCTCTGCTGACCTAAGAGAGTTGCTGCTTTCTGAAAGCTCTGGCAGATGCTAAGAATATTTGTCAATCCTTTTCTTCTTTTGAAATGGGCCCGAAAAGGAATGGCTTGGGGGCAAATATTGATTTCTGCTCCCAAAGATCAACTATTCAGTATGAAAGGACACTTAAAATCGAAAGGTTTACATTGTCAAACTAGGACATACGGGGGAGAAGGAAGGCCACGCTTTCCTCCCTCAGAAAACAAGTGTTATGGTAAAACTCTGAAGTGTACTGCCTGCCTGGGACACTTCCCATAAAAGTTTTATAGTGGCTGAAGCTAAAACAATGAAGCAGTTTATAGCTATGCTTCCCAAACTCGAACTTTCATGTGCATAAGAAGCACCAGGGATCTGGTTAAAATGCAGAGTCTGCATAGCTCGCTCCAGGGCGGAGCCTGGGATTTCGTCCTTCTGACAAGCCTCCAGGTGAGGTTGATCCTGTTGGATCAAGGGCCACACTTTTGAGTAGCAACAGTTTAGGTCACTACAACATGGTGTCCAGAACACCGAAGATTTACCTTCTTTGTAACAAGAAAAGCAGGAGCAGGTGCTGATAGCACATCTGCATGACTTGCCACAAAGAATAAACGAGCCTTAAAGAGCCCTCGGGCGACACTCCTGGCCCATAGAGAGATTACATCCACATGAAAAGGAGATTGCGTGAGCCTATGGGGGTCGGTGCAATGAGCGCAACAATTCCTCTGCTTCGTGTTGGGGGCCCTCGGTTTGGTTTTCACATTACCAGCCTCGGTGAGGTGGAACAGAGGATTACAAAGGGATAAGCTAAATGGCGATTGCAAGTGTATTGTTGTGGTCACCAGCACCTTTCCATCAGTAGTTTCCATTTCTCCAAAGCCATATGGAGGAGTTAATCTATTCAAGTGATTTCTTTGGGGAAAATGAACAATACATGTTCCCAAGAGGTAAGTGTAGTGAAAACTGCACATTGGATTTTCTTTTATCCCCAAAGCCTCCGAAGTGTTCACAGATCTTGCTATTATCATAAATATAAGAGACAGACGGAATTTATAAAGACAGTTGGAAATCATACTGCTGTTGGCCATGTAGCAAAACTTTAAATAAAACACAATGCTTTCTAGCTTTCAGCATCTTCTCGCCTTCAGCATTGGGAGAAAAGTATAATGTGAAAGCTCCTAATGATCTATGATTTGAAGAGCATGCTGTTTTAACAGGCCATGGCCAACGAGTTAGTAAAAGAATGATTTCAGATCTACAACTAAAAATAGTAGATTTATGCTTAGATGGGTTTACTCCTTTAACGAATGCTCCATTGATCTTAGTGAAATTCTTCCAGGTGAGCAAGCTACCACCTAGAAACCAATAAGGTATTTCCAAGCTACCAGTTCTCGCTGGCTGAGACAGAGATTTTGAACAAACTTACCAAGAAACATTTCTCACTCACTGGCTTTCCAAAGATGTAGATCCATATTACATATTTAAGTATATATACACATATAGATGCAAAGAAAATTGGGGGGAAATTAGACACAAATGTTTTAGAGCTGAGAGAATGTCTCCAATCTACAATCGTGGAGGTTGGGTATGGGGTCTAATTAGAAAGGATAGCAACCTATTCTGGTTTATACAACTACTTCAAAGCCAGGGGCAATTCAAGTGGGGAGCCGAAGAGGTGACTGTCAATATGAAATTAAAGGGGTCTCGATACGCTTCCTTTATCCCCAACTCCAAAACATATTTTGTCTAAAATTCCGAATTAGATACCCTACTCTTATTAATGCAAACCACAAGTGGTGCAAATGGTTACTATGCTCTGCTACAAACCAAAAGGTTGTAAGTCCAGAAAGACATGCTTCCAATGAAGGCCTGACAATCTATGTCCAAAAAATTAGCCAGTAAAAACTCTCTGGAGCACAGTTCTACTCTGACACACATGGATTGCCATGAGTCCGAATCAATTCCATGGCAACTTAAAATTTTCCGATTATTACGTCTCTAGGAGATGTGTTGCTACAAGTTGTTTTAATCCGTTGATATAGTCGCACTGATTTATTACAGACTCTTCTACTTATTTGGCTATGAATACATTTTGATGTTATGTAGGGAGTAAGAGAAGGAGCAAAGGAAAAGAATGGTCCAGAACCGAGACAGGGCTGAGTAGGAAGTCGCAGCCATGAAAGAACGATTTCAGATAGCTGGTACCTAAATATGGAGCCCGGCTAGCAGAGGGTTTCCACAAACCATGTGGTTAGCAGTTCAAAACCACCAGCCTCTCTGAGGACAAAAGAAGAGGCTTTCAAGAATTACAGCCTCCGAAACTCTAGAGGGCATCTGCCTCATGGAGTCACTGAGTCATAATGAAGTCGATGGCAGTGGGTTTAGTTTGAGTTAGGTTTTGTGCCTCATTATAGAGTTGAGTCTTGGCTAAAGGCAGATTTAATATTTTTCCCTTTGGGCCTCCAATAGAATGAAAACAATTACAGAACAATGAGAGATTCTGTAGGAGGCCACAAGGCCAAAGCTGGTGCTATATACACCAAATTAAACCTATAAGTAAAATGAAGAACGGTTCTTCTTAAGTAGGAAGACAACTTGAATTGTGACTAACATGAATTGTTCGGCATTAACTTGGACAAAACAATCTAGCTGAATATTGACCATTCCATATGCAGTTGATCATACACAGAAAACCCATGTTCTTTAAACTTCAAACCCCTTATCAATGTCAGGTTAACCAATAAGCAAGGTAAACGCTGACTTATTTAGCCTAATACTTGGGTAATCTGTGCCTGTCCCTTAGACACACCTAGGAAGCACATGTCCCGCCTCCGGCAGGAGAGCCTTCCTGGCCCTTCCTCTTCAAAATGGCTACCATTCACCAGGTCTGAGTGATTCAGTCAGAGGTGGGTGGCAGCCGAAAAGCATGGAGGTTGCTTTTGATTTAAATGGAAAGCAAAGGAGTGAGGTCATAGGGGGTGCAGGTAATTCTACGACACTAGACAGACATCCCGTGGCTGCCAGGACACACTCTCCTGGGCCTCGGCATGGCTTTTCTTCTGATTCACCACATTATTCCCCTTAGGTGTCCTTGATGCAATTCTGAACCTTCTCAGAGTGATTTTCAAACTAAATACATTTCGACAAGTGTGGAATGGATGCCTCTGCGAAACAGAGAGGTGATCTTGAAAGAAAAGGTGAAATTTACACCTATTTCCTTGCTACCAGAATTTTCTAGTGAATTGCTTGATTCAGACGATAATTCTCCCTGTTTCACAGCATCTGAAGGGTAACGGGTGCTCAAGAGACCAGTGGATGTGTTTCAGGATGGGATGCCGTCGTCATTGGGATGCAAACCTTGTCGAGTGGGCGGGAAACTGACCTTTGCTTCAAGGCTGCTCCTGAGCCTGCTGCATACTGATGTGTTCTTCGGCAGAGAGGGGGACATTAGGTCAAAACAGTCCGGCACCGATGAAATGAAAGGGGAAATAAATGTCTATTTGTCTTCAGGTGACTCACTGCAGCCTCTCTAGGAGCTTGGAGCTTTCAGCTCCTTGATTCTCCTATAAGACCGAGCTCCATCTATCTTTATCTATGGGGTTAGTTGCCATTGAGTCTACTTCAACTCGTGGTGACCCCACGTGGGTCCCAGTAGAACTGTCCATACTATTTTCAAGTACATTAGAGTGTTTTCAATGCTGTGGCTTTTCAGAAGCAGTTTGTTACCTGTCTTCCAAGGAACCTCTGGGTGGGTTCAAACAACCAGCCTTTCAGTCACACACACACACACACACACACACACACACACACACACAATCACCATGAACACCTTTCTAGGGACAGAAAATAAAGGAGTAAGCAAGGCACAAAGCGTTCACCCTCATAGAATTTACACTGTAAGGGAAATAGATAATAAATAAACCAAAAAATATTCTGTACATGAAATACAGGCGCCGTGGTGATGTAGTGGATCGCCATTTTGGAACCACATGAGAAAGACTGGGCTTTCTACTCCAGTAAACAGTTACAGTTTCAAAAACTCACAGGGGCGGCATCACTATGAGTCTGTTTCGACTCAGCCATGAGTTTGGGTTTTTGGGGAGATGAAATATAATCTCGTGTTGTAATAATCACAGGAGCCCTAGCAGCTCAGTGGTTAAAGTGCCCGAATGTTAACTGAATGGTCAGAAGCTTGTGCCCCACAGGCTCTCTGTAAGAGAAAGATGCGCAGTCACTCTCATAGAGATCGATGCCTTAGAAACCCCCTGAAATAGTCCCACTCCACCCTGCAGTACTGCAAGAGATTACCCAGGAAAAGGAGAAAAAACAAGAGATTTAACCTGAGAGCCTTCCAAAATCTTTGGGTCAAGGACATGAGTGAATAGCAAAGAATAGAAAGGTCCAACTGCCCTACAGAAAAACAACAGAAAAAATAAGGTTTTCCAAGAAAATCGAAGAGAGCAGCGGTGTCAAGGGCTCTGATGGCTCAGGTACGACTGAGAACTAGAGATGTGAACAGGAGTGAATCAGTGGTGACCATCATAGTGTTTTACTTCTGCTGTTACCATCAACGGAAGCTTTTAAAGAACAGCCATTGATTTTCTCCCAATTCAGAAGTCCAGACTTTCCAATTCTGGGTGTGGCTTTAAGGGGAGATCTTTCTTTGCTTATTTCAGCTTCTAGTTGCCAGCAATCCTTAGTTCATAGGTTGGTAGATGCATCTCATCCATTGTCATCATCAGGTAGTGTCTGCCTTCCCTCCTAGTGAGCGTGTTTCCTGTTCCTAACCTGCTTTTTAAAAAATAATTCAGAAATAGTTAGCTTTAGGATCTATCCCACCCTGGTATGACGTCAGTTTATTGATTAATCACATTGCATTAGGTTGCAGTATATATGATGATTCCAGTGCAACTGATTAGAGCCCATCTGACTGACTCACTGCGGTGAGCAGATGCTGACTCATAGAGACCCTACAAGACAAGGCAGAACCACACCTGTGAGTCTCTGAAGCTGTAACTGTTTGTGGGAGTTGAAAGCCTTTTCTCCTGAGGAGCAGCTGGTGCCTTCAAACTGCTGACCTTGTGGATCACAACCCAACACACAACCACTACATCACCAGGGGTCCTACCTAGACCACATCTATAAGTATGTTTTTATTAAGGGCCACTGATTCTGTTTTCAACTCACAGCAACCTCAAGTAACAGAATTATCTTTGTGACTGTAATCTTTGTGGAAGCAGATTGCCTGGGTGTTTCAGTTGAGGATCCAATGGGGCTCCAAACCATTATCTATGTATTGAGAAGCCAAGTGTTTGTCTGCCTTGCCATTGTAAAGAGCTAGTATTCTCACACATAGTTTGAGGGGACACCATTTATTCTTGACAAGAAGAGTTTCAGAATGTTGGGGATAAAATTGGTGGAATGGGCAAAGGATTCCATATAAAACTCCTCTTTCAAGGGGTTTTACCATAAAAGGGAGCAGATAGTTAATAAATGAAGTATGAAATGTGTTCATCCATCTCCTTGAGGGTCTTCCTATTTTTCACTGACCCTCTGCTCCATCAAGCATCCTGCCCTGTCCTAGTTAGGACCCCCTCTGGATAACCCATTCAAAGCACGTCTAAGAAGCATTCTGGCTATATCTCTTCCAAGACAGATTTGTGGGTTCTTCTGACAAGCTACGGTACTTTTCTTGCTCTTGGTCAAAACCATAATTGAAATGCAGCAGTTCTTCCCTGGTCTCTTTCTTCAACGTCCAGCTTTCACTTGCCTATGAGGCAACTGAAAATTCCATGATTTAAGTCAGGTTTGCCTTAGTCCTCAAAGTGACACCTTTGCTTCTTAAAAATGTAAATAGGTCTTGTGTAGCAGACTTGCCCAAAGTAACACATTGTTTGATTTCTTGAGTGCTGCTTCCATGAACAATGATAATGGGTCCAAGTCAAAGGAAATCCTTGACAACTAAAATCTTTTGTCCATTTATCATGATGTCACTTCTTGGTCTAGTTTTGAGGATCTTGGTTTTCTTGAAACTGAATTGTAATCTACGCTGAAAGTTGTAGCCTTTGATCTTCATCAGTGTGTTAGGCAAAGCTCTCAAGAGAAACAAAACCAGGATATATATATATATACAGATTGAGAGAGAGAGAGAGACAGAGAGAGATGAGTACAACAGCTAATTAGTTTTCACAGCAGTACAGAGTGCTCAGTTCAACTCACTTTGGTGGAACAGTTAATATACTGAAGGTCGTTCAACTCACCCAGGCTGCTCATCAAGGTCAAGGAATAAACCTAACTATCACAATCAGTAAGTGCTTCAAGTCCTTTTGGCTTTCACTTAGAAGGATATCAATGAACCTTCCACTAATCCTAATACTGGACTATTCTACATAT
>NW_022106084.1:5992767-6011328 GCF_000313985.2 Echinops telfairi
TCATTATTCAATGCATCAATTCTTCTTTGGTCTTCCTTATTTAATGTCCAACTTTTACGTGTCTAGGAGGCCATTGAAAATTCCATGGTTTGGAGCAGATGCACCTTAGTCTTCAAAGTAACATCCTTAATTTTCAACATTTTTAAAGAGGTATTTACCCAATACACTGCATAAATAGGTTTTCAAAGATTTTATTCTAAGGCCGCTGTACCACCAGAAGACCTCCTTCAAGTCTTTGCCTTTAGGAACATGTGTAATCTGAAGCAGCTTACTTAATCTTGCAGTGGCTGAGATAGCATATGATCACCTCAATATTTTATCTTCTTCTTGGCCAGAAACAGAACTTGTGATTCTTTACTGGGCAGATGGATCCCTAAATGAAGATTGCAATTAAGCTTGGGGACTGTAACTTGATTGGTCATAGAATTAGTTGTTTAATTTGGAGCATTGAGATAGAAAAAAGGGAGATGAGGCAACTTCTTAGAAATTTTCATTAAAAATAAATAGTACATGCTTCTCATCTGCTTTTTAACCCTTTCCTCCACCTGATGGTCAGCGTTCTAGTCAACATCTCGAACCATCTTAAAAAATACAATAAAATTTAGAGCTTCATATTCCCAGACTACAAGCCTCCAAACATCAACAACATGAGAGAGAACTCTCAATCATGCCCTTGGAGTTTATCATGATTGATACACACTCAGTCTCAGTTTTCTCTATGAATGAAGGCAAGTAGATTCAGCGATGTCAAGTGCAAATGTTAAATGCTCATTTATGATTTACCTTCTCTTTTTCAGAGGTCAAAACCTCACAGTTTCTAGAATCCAACATTTCATGCTCCAATCCCCATAATACTATCCTGAAATCCATCTACTGTTGCAAAAGAAGTTGGACACAGCATGTTCAGTGTTCCGGTGCACTTCCATTTCCAACGAGATGGACATGACTGTGCTTAGCTCTGAGACTCAGCAGTACAGTTCTGATGCTAGAATTATTGGTCAAATAGCACAAAGATGTGTCTGAGTCGTCCTACAAGATGCTGGGAACCCCCACCAACATTTGCACTAACTGGAACAGTTTGTGCAAAAAACAAAAATAGAAAATGACACTTTTCTTATAAAATTAGCACCAACCTGATGCTCTTTATGAAATGCATAGTATTTGAGCACATGATCTATTAGTTAACCAGGAATTCATTTATTTTTCAGTTGTAAAGGCCAGAAGGGGTGCATCCCAGAAATACACAATTATTTATCACAACTTTCATAGAAATTAAGATTTTTAGAAAAAGGTATTAACCTTAAATGGCTTTTGATAATTTATAAAGAGTTTAATTTTTTTCTCTGCATACTATTATGAAGTAACTTGAGTACAACTGTTTACCAGGACTTATCATTAATTAAAAACCTCCCCTGATTTTCAGGCAATTTAAGAAAATGTAACTTTCAGGAGGAAAAAGAAACCATCATGAATATAATGGTTTAACAAAGTTTCTCTTCTGAAGAAGCAATTGTGCTTTTTGCACTCCACACAAATGGGGCTGCACCCTCAGAAACTGTTGTAAAAGCCAGCAGTGGAAGTCTGTCCCTGTATTTTTCTTTGATCTCTCTCTGGATTTAATACCCTCGTGGAGCGTGAATGGAATATATGCATGTCACAGCACGGCAGAAGGATAATATATTTCCCCTGCTTCACTAAGCATGAGCTGTGTATCTTGCCATCTTGAGAGTCCACAGTGCAGCACATTTATCCCCATTAGAAAAGCTCAGTCCAATAATATATGAAGGATGCAGCCATTTATGACAAATATCTAAAATCATAACCTAATACATATGGGGGTGGTTGCATATACATTGAATCTATTAATCATACATTGATAGATTTTTTCCAAGAACTAGATTTTCAACTCCAAACACTAGGAAAGTGAATATATTGATTATATTTGTATATTTATGCAACCTCAAATAACTGTAACTTTGAAGGCCAGAAAAAAAAGAAGAAAGAACACTGCTTCCCACTTTGGCAGCATCTTAATTTTATCTACAGAAGCAGCTCTGCTCAACTACTTGATGCTTCCAGAGTAAAGACTGATTCAAGTCAGAGTGTGTTTTTATAAATAATGGTGGATTTTAATGGCATAATATACTCACATTAACTTGCGGTGAAGCATCCAGCCATTTCTAATCTCATTTGAGGGTCAAAGATTACAGAAATGAATAAATATATTTGTAAAATGCCTCCCCCCCAATTTTTTAAAATTCCATATTCATGGTTAAATCATAGGATTTCTTAGTGGTGGAAGTTTGGGCAAGTTGGATTAGCTCAGTCCCAGTTTGCTCATCTGTAAAATAGGCATCATAAAACTATCTATCTGCCAACCCACTGTGGGCCCTGACTAAATAGCCTGATTTCATCACCATGCTGACTTCATGAATCTGCCAGGGGAAAGACTGAAGATAATATGAAAGGGAAGGCTTGGTGGTCGTAATTAACTGTTCTCTACAATAACCCTCTTCCATCCCCATCCATAGAGTGTAATGTGATGTTCCAAACACAATTGGGAGAAAACTGCACAGAGGCTCAGGAAATCTCCGGGTTCTAAAACTCAATGTTGGGTCCTAGTGTCACAAGCCCCAACCTTTAGATCAGTGTCTACCTCTAAGTAGCACACACACATGGATATCTTTTAGTAATCTTACACCAAGAGAGCTGGAGCACATAAAGAGAGTTTGCATACATCCAATCTTAGATTTAGCAAATTTCATAATTTTTTCTCCATTAATTGGTTCCATGGGTCAATAAGATTATCTACTTGAAATTTCTTTATTGTTGGGGGTCAGAATTCATGAGATTGAAATTTTATTGCACACCAATTTTCATAAATAAAATATTCAAATGTATTACCAGTGCTAAAATCTTATCTACTTAGGTGCCAACAAGTTGTTCTGACTCATAGTGTCCCTTTATACAACTGAATGAAAACCTTCTTGGTCCCATGCAGTCCTCACAATGATGATGATGCTTAAGACCACTGTGTCAACCCATCTCATTGAGAATCTCCTTCTTTTTTGATGACTCTTTACCGAATATGTTTTTCTTCTCGAAGAACTAATTCCTCCTAATAACATGCCCAAAGTATCTCAAATGAAATCTCACTGTCATTTTTTGTAAGAAACATTCTGACTATACAAGTACTTCATGCATACACTTCCTGAATGAGATTTGCTCATTCTTTTGGCAGTCCATGCTCTATTTAATATTCTTTGCCACCCCATAATACAATGCCATCAATTCTTCTTCAGTCGTATTCACTGTGGTCCAGTTTTTGCATGCATAGTGGGCCCACATTAATTCCCAGAGTAAAATTCTTTGCTCTTGAACACTTTAAAAAGATCTTTTGCAGCAGATTTGCGCAATGTAACACATAGCTGAATTTCCTGACTTCTGCTTCCATGAGTGTTGATTGTAGCCCTTGACAACCTCATTTTTTTTCTTATTTTACCATGATGTTGCTTATTAGTCCAGAGCTGAAGATTTTTGTTTTCTTTACTTGAAGTGGAATCCAGACTGAAGGCTGTAGTCTTCGAATGTCATCAGTAAGTGTTTCAAGTGCTCTTGACTTTCAGCATACAAGCCTGTGTCATCTCACCACTGGCTGTTAAGGAGCATGTTAAGGAGTCTGCTGTTACATTCTTTTACACATCGTCCATGTTATTCCCTTATATGCTCGGAACATAGAGTGAATTAATGTGATGAAAACCTACGGCCCGACCCCTCCATTGCTTGATTTCAAACTATGCATTGTCTGCTCATTGTGTTTGAATAACTGCCCTTTGGCCCCTCTTTGTTCAAGTACAGATTCCACAGGAACACAATGAAATGTCCTAGAATTGCTCCTATCCTCAATGATATCCAAAATTTCTTATGTGCCATACTGTTTAATGATCTCTAATAGTCTTAAGAATATACAGGTAAGCAACTTTCATTCAAGATCCATCTGACATCAACATTGATAGCATCTGTTCCATATCCACTCTGAGTCCACTTGAAGTTCCCTGTTGATACACAGCTGCAATCCCCTTTTAATTATCTTCAACAAAATTTTACTTGAGTGTAATATTAATGCTATTGTTAAATAATTCTACATGCTCTTAGATTTCCTTTCTTTGGAACGGGCACAAATAGAGACTTTTTTCCAGTTGGTTGGCCAAGTAACCTTCCAAATATTTTGGCATAAGTACGTCAGCACGTCCAGTGTTGCGTGCTTGTGTGGAAACAGCTCAGTTGATATTATGTCAATTCCTGGAGCCTTACCTTTGCCGGTGCCTTCCGTGCAACTGAGATTTCCTTTAATGCCAGCAGCTCTTGGTCACATACTCCTTTCGGAATGGCTAAATGTAGGTCATGTATTTTTGGTACCATGACTTTATTCCTTCCATCTTTTGATGCTTCCTGAATCATTCATTATTTTGCTTGTAGAATTCTTCCAAATATTCCAACTGAAGGCTTGCATCTCTCCTTCATTTCTTTCAGCTTGAGACACACTGAGTGTATTCTCTTTTGCTTTGCGAATTCCAGGCCTGTGCATGTTGCATTATAATAGCTTAGCCTGGCTACTTCCCTTCATCATTTTGTCTGTGTGATTCAGCTTCTCTACAGTCAGGAACACGTTTCAGGGTTCTTTGACATCCTCTTCAGTCTCCTGTTTTCCTGTTGTTTGCGTGAGCTTTTGCTTTCTTCACGCATGATGTCATCACATGGAGCATCATCATAACTGTGCCTCATTGTGTTAAGAAACCATAATTGTAGCCAAGTAGAAAATAATTTCAATCCATCGGCTTTCATGTTTCACAAAAGGCGAAAAATTATTTTGCCTTTGGTTTAGACATTCACCAGAACAAATAGCAGTTCTACACCACAGCCTTCGCATGTCATGACCCAACTGCTACATGTCTCTATCAAACTGTTCCGTATCCACCTGGCCGCAGCTCACATGCAGCTGTTTCCATCGTAAAGTCTAGTCCAAGGACAAGACTCCTGATTTCATAGTGAACACCTGCAATAAGCAACCATGAACAATACTGGATCTCTTTCAAATGTATCTCCACATGAAAAACAAGTGACCCACTCGTGTCTCCGTAGTTTATAACAACCAATTCCTACACACCAATCTCGGCCATGGATTCTTGGGCAATGTGCTCTGGGGATTACACAATCTTTGCTCTCAGGCAGTTTAGATCACTGGGTAACAAGAGAAGTATAAAATTATAAAATAAGGCAGGATAAGAAAGAAGAGCTCTGATTGGCCAGGTTGGCAACATGAAAAAGAAGAACATCAACGTCACAGTTTCTTAGTGCTGCTAATTAACAGAAATACTGCAAGTGGGCAGGTTCATATTTTAGGGGACTGCAGGTTAGAATTCACTACCTTTAGAAGAATGTTCTGTTCTATGTGAGGGGAAATTCTTTTTTCAGATTCGCTAGCATTCTCTTTGAGGAGTCTTGATGAGATAGTGGTTACCAGTTTGGCTGCTAGAAATGCAAAGTCAGCAGTTCAAAACCACCAGTTGCTCCACAGGTGAAAAATGAAGCTTTCTACTCCAGTAAAGAATTACAGTCCCGAAACTCACAGGGGCAGTTCTACCCTGTCTTATAGGGGCACCCCGAGTTGGAGTCAGTGGCAGTGAGTTTGAGGGTGTTATTTTGTTTGGGTCTTTTTTTTAGCATTCTTTTTGGCAATAGTGGAGATCCCCCAAGTAACATCTATCTCCCCCACTTCTTTCTTGCTGCTTCTGTGTCTAGTCTGTTCTTTTGATATATCTGAAATAATTGATTTACAAGACACATTATACTAAAATGGCTTCACTATTGTTATAAAGAAAACTCTATTCCCAGATGGGTGGCAGGCACTGGGGTTAGGAGTCCCCAAGATTTTAGGGGACACAATTCAATCCCTAACAATGAGTTTGGTAGCATTTCCTTCATGCAGTAAGGAAACTTTCTAGGCAGAGATGACACATGATCAAAGACGCAAACACTGGAAAGCTCATGCTGTTTTGTAATTAGCAAATAATGGTGTTTGAGTCAAGAAAAACCTCTGCAATGGACTTTAGCTGTATTGGGCACCCCGAATTTATGTTCCCCACTTCCAGGAATAGCCCATTTTTCTTCGCAGGGTCTGTGTATCATCCTGCCCCCAACCCCAGAGAGCAATTGTGTTCTAGTATGTGCTTCATAGTACACTGAACTACAACAGTTTCACGAGAGATGGACAAGCAACCTAATGTGCCCAACCCACATTATTAGAGATGGCAGAAAAACTGATTTCGATTGTTAGTTAGTAAGAAGCTGAGGCGTTTGTGGCTCCCAGACCACAAGTTGCCATTGCGCAATGACAAAGGAACCACTGGGATTGCCCGGTGAATGGCAGCACTACTAATGCAGTAGGAGAATTAAAGGGGAAGAATAGATGCCGGTGGTTCTGAATTGAAATGTGTCCTCCAAAGAGATACGTTAAAGTCCGCATCCCGCTCTGTGAATGTGGCCCTGTTTGAACAGACGGTCTTTAAAGGTGTTATCGGCTCGGTTGACATGAGGTCAGGGTGGAGTAGAATGGTCCTCATCCTCGCAGGTGCCTGTCCTTCTCAAAGAGAACACGACATGCACGGAGATGCAGGAAGGACCTCAGGGGAGGCTGCCGCTACAAGCCAAGGGGCGCCTTGAGTTGGAAGCCTGGAGAAGCAGGAAACAAAATCCCCCTGAACGCCACCGGGGAATCGTCCCCATTGACACTGTGATCTACAAGTCCCAGTCTGCAGAATTGTAACACAAGGTGTTGATGCTGGGTAGGCACCCACTGTGATATCCTGTTACAGCAACCCTCAGAAACAAACAGAGAAATCAAAACTCCCTACCATTAACGAACCCCACAGGAGAAGAGCCTGCAAGGATATTATCAGGTATTTCAAACCCCGCATGTCTTAAACCAAACTCATTATCTTGCCCTTATAACACCTGAACCATCCATTCAAGTTTATTCTTCCCCTTTAATTCTCCTACTGCATTAGTAGTGCTGCCATTCACCAGGCAATCCCAGTCAGAGAGTTAGGAATCAACCATGAATCCCCTGCTGTGTAAATTTAGTTAACTGAGCTTATCGACTGCAAAATCTACTTCAACGATAACTTTCTAATCTCAGCCCTCCCCCGTTTATTTCTGCACTTCTGCCTCCTCGTGTCTCACACATTGAGTCCACAGTTTTCAAAAGCTAAGCCCACATTTGCACCCTGCTCTAGTCCTTATTAACACCCAGATATCAAGCAGTTACTCTGTGCCTCTAACCGCAGTTTCCTCATCTGTAAAATGGAAATAATAAGCATCCCTAGCTCACAGTGTTGCAAGTAAGATTACATAAAATTATACACGTAAAGGATTTCACATAGCACATACCAGCTAGAAACTCAAAGATAAATTTGATCACATGACCATAATGTCTATCTAAAGAGCAACCAATTACGTGTATTTCCTTGGTCTCAGCCCCAACACAGCCTATTATTTTTAAAAACCCAAGATACACATAATAGTTCAAAATAAATAGGCACTATGTTGCAATCCATGAGCAAATATTATTGTATTACTGTATTATCATGTTAAATATGGTTCAGTATGTCTGAAAAAGTATCTTTTAATGCTTTTATGCATAGAAAGGTACACTTACACTAACACAAACATTTGACAAACTGATGTTAGATACCAAGTGTACCTAATTGTTTTGACTTATGTACAGATTCAGACAGATTTAGGAACAGAACCCATTCATAAACCTGGGGAAGCCTGTGTGTAGTATGGTCTTCATACAACACTCAAATCACATAACATCCTATTTCACAGCACGGTCCACGGACATAAAGCAAGGCATGACTATATTTTTTCATCCCCTAAATGATTGTCATGAATCTAAATATGTCACTTACCTGCATGAAAATTCTGAATGATTCTTTACTTCATGTTTGTTTCTTGAAACTATGAGGTCACAGTAGACTGATGAATTACAAAATTAACTTAGTACAGACACTGTATTTTGTATTTGAAAATAGAAGATAATATCATCATTTGCCATATGTAATTAGCGAGAACAGTTTCATGGGCCATTGTGTTGAGTTTCTTATGTGTGTGGGCATGCATGTGTGTGTGTGTGTGTGCTAGGTCACAATAAAACATGTCTTTATTACTGTAGTCATAGCAAAGAAATTTAAATCCATTAACCTCTGGAAAAAATAAATAATCTCATCATGCCTATCTCCAACCACTTTCCACATAAAATCTACACTACAAGTGCATTAATTTCTGCCATTTCTAAAAATGGACACTTGACTGTCTCTTAATTTTAGTTTAATTTTTAAACTGAATTATGACCTGCATACGATAAAGCACATATTATAAGGGTACATTGTGAGGATTTTAACAGACACATACACTATAATCATGATATAGAATCTTATCATTACCCCACATGTTCAAATCCATTTATAGTGATGCACAGTCTAGCCGCTGGCCCCAGGCACCCACTCATCTGCTTTCTGTCACAATAGAATGGTTTGCCTCTTCTAAAATTTTATATAAATGAAATCATACAACATGTACTCTTTATGTCTGACTTCTCTCAATTGGCATAATGCTTTGAGACTCATCCATGCTATTGTGTATGTCGAGATTTTTATTTTAAGTTTCAATGCTTAAGACTATCTATAACTCCAATTGTTTCTCCATTCTCCTAATGATGGGAATTTGGGATTGTTTCTCTTTGGGGGCTACTATAAATAAAGTTACTATGGAAAAATTTTACAAATCTTTGTGTGAATATACCTTTTTATTTATCTTGGGTAAATATCCAGAAGTGGAATTGCTGGACCTTATGAACCATGGATGTTTAATCCTCTAATGAACTGTCAAATTGTTTATCAAAGTGGCTGTGCCAACTTTACATTCCCACCAAAATGCACCAGAGGCTCAGTTGCTCCTCTTCCCTGCCAGCCCACACTTGGTTTTATGTCTTTAATTCTAGCCACTCAAGTGCTTCTGTAGTGTCTCCTTCTGGTTCTGATTTGCATCTTCCTCATGCCCTGGTGATGTAGTGCTTATATGTTGGGTCCCTAACCAATCACAGGTTTAGCAGTTTGAAACTGCCAGCCAGACCTTGAGAGAAAGGCAAGGCTTTCCAATCCTGGAAATGAAAACAGTCTGCAATCCCACAGGGGCAGTTCTCCCCTGACCTGTCTTGTTGCTGGGAGTCAGAATGGCCCCAATGGCAGTGAGCTGGGTTTGTGGGTCTTGGTTTGGAGTGATATTAAACCAATGAGAGGATGCACAGCGGGACAGACGGGAATCGGAAACGCAGGAAATCCAGGACAGATGAACCCCTCAGGACCAGGGGTGACAATGGCGATACCAGGAGGGAAAGGGGGTGTAGAAAGGGGGAATTGATCACAGAGAGCTACATATAACCTCCTCTCTGGGGGATGGGCAACAGAGGGGTGGGTGAAGGGAGACACCGGGCAGTGTAATATAAGATATAATAATAATTTATAAATTATCAAGGGTGCATGGGGGAGGGGGGCAGAGGAAGGGAGGAGGAGGGAGGAAAAAAGAAAAATGAGCTGATTCTGGGAACCCAAGAGGCAAGCAAATTTTGGGAATGATGAGGGCAACAAATGTATAGATGTGCTCTACACGATTGATCTATGTATTGTGATGAATTTTATGAGCCCCAATAAATTGATTTAAAAAAAAACAACAATGATATTATTCATTCTCATATGTTCTTTCATGAAATATATGGTCAACTATTTTGTCTGTTTTTTCTGTTTGTTTTTCTTATCTTCCCTAAAAAGAACATTTTTTTGCTTTTCTGCTTTTTCCCACTGTCAGTTTATGCATTAGAAGACCTTTCTCCCTGTTGTTTTCTGATACATAAGGTGTCTTCAAAAAGTTCATGGAAAACTCATATTGTTAGAAAACTGTGTATAGATTAACAAAAAAAAAAGTTGCACCAAAATAAACAGGTACTAAATTATTATAATATGTCTGAGCTGGATCTAGTTTAAGATACGAGGAAGAATAAAACATCAGTGTGAAAAGAGTCCCTATCAAAGTAATATGAGTTCAGCTAAATTTACCACATGGAATCAAAATCCTGAATAATTTCTTGGAGGAATTGCAATAGGAGATGAGACATGGCTTTATCAATATGACGCTGAAGAAAAACCACAATCAAAGCCCAGTCACAGCAAAAGTAGACGGGTTGAAGTAATGGTCACTACACAGATGTTCTGGATTGTCAAAACATTCTGCTTGCTGAACTTCTGGAGGGCCAAAGCATGATAACACCTGCCTATTTGGTATGAGAGTATTTGGAGAAAATTAATCAGAGATGTAGCAGAACAGTATCTGAGAAAGCTTAACCAGAGAGTCTTTTCCTATCATGAAAATATTCTATGGCAACAAGGAGGCAAAGGGCATTTATAGAGGCCTAATACAGGCATGTACATATGTAAATATATTTATGATTATGGGGGAAATAGATCTATGTGCATATATTTATAGATTTAGTATAAAGGTAGCAGATGGACATTGGGCCTCTACTCAAGTACTCCCTCAGTGCAAGAACACTTTGTTCTATTAAACTGGCACTCCATTATGCTCAACTTCCTGACATGATCACTGAAGACAAAGCGGGTGCATAAGCAAATGTGGTGAAGAAAGCTGATGGTGCCTGACTATCAAAAGATATAGCATCTTGGGTCTTAAAGGCTTGAAGGTAAACAAGCAGCCATCTAGCTCAGAAGCAACAAAGCCCACATGGAAGAAGCACACCAGCCTGTGTGATCATGAGGTGTCAAAGAGATCAGGTATCAGGCATCAAAGAAGAAAAAAATCATATCGTTGTGAATGAGGGGGAGTGCGGAGTGGGAACCCAAAGCCCATCTGTAGGCAACTGGACATCCCCTTACAGAAGGGTCTCTGGGAGGAGACGATCCAATCAGGGTGCATTATAGCTCCAATGAAACATCCCAGTTTCCTCTAGTTCTTAAATGCTTCTTCCCCCCTCCCCACCACTATCATGAGCCGAATTATACCTTACAGATCCGGCTAGATGAGAGCATGTACACTGGTACACATAGGAACTGGAAACACAGGGAATCCAGGACAGATCATCCTTTCAGGACCAATGAGAGTAGAGATACCAGGAGGGTAAGGGAAAAGTAAGAGACAGAGGGGAAACTGATCACAATGCTCTACATATAACCCCTCCCTGGGGGACGGACAACAGAAAAGTGGGTGAGGGGAGACGTCGGACAGTGTAAGATATGACAAAATAATAATAACATAAATTATCAAGGGTTCATGATGGAGTGGGGAGTGGGGAAGGAGGGGAAAAATGAGGAGCTGATACCAAGGGCTCAAGTAGAAAGCAAATGTTTTGAGAATGATGAGGCCAGCAAATGTGCAAATGTGCTTGACACAATGGATGGATGGATGGATGGATGGATGGATGGATGGATGGATGGATGGATGGATGGATGGATTGTGATAAAAGTTGTACGAGCCCCCAATAAAATGATTTATTAAAAAAATAGAAAATGTTCTGTGGCATTCCTTTCATCAAAGCAGGGCAATCTTGCAAAGGTGTTCCATGGTAAATTATTCACTTTACAATCCTGATTTGGCTACTTCTGAAAGGTTTTGTTTATTTGTTTATTTGTTTGTTCCTTTTTTGCCCCCTAATCTTACAAAATATTTAAAGGGCTCCATTTTTCTGAGGATCCTCAGTTCTTTAGTGATGGTCAACATAGCTGGTATTATTGTTTATAAATATGATTTCAAGTGGATGGAGCTTATGTGGGTGAAGGATGGAGAAAAATTTTTTAATTTTTATCTTTTAAAATTACATACAGTTAAAATGGACTTTTTGAAATCCTCACGTATTTTTTCTCAGCCTAACTAGGGGGTCCCTTTTCCTCTGCAGCCTTGTCTCCGACCCCCCCTCCCCCCCTCCTCCCCTGCAATCTCCTTTCTCTGTCCTCACAACACCCGAATCTTGCCTTCCCTGATAGCACCACTGACCACATTGTCGCTGCTAAGTGCCATTGGTTACGGCACATCGTGACCTTATGCACAACAGCCTGAAACACGGCACGGTCCTGGGCCAACCTCCCTGTGTCAGTCCATCTCCTTGAGGGCCTGCCTCTTTCCACTGGCCCTCTAATATTGATTAGTGGCTCAGACTTAAACTGTGGAACCAGATAGAACTGGATCTGCTCCCTGACTCCACATTTACCAACTGTCTTTCCTTGGCCCAGGAGCCCTGGTGGCAGCGTGGTTCTGCGTTGAGCTGTGATCCACAAGGCCATCAGTTCGAAAGACGGGGAACCTCACAGGGGCAGTTCTACCCTGTCTACAGGGTCGCTATGAAACAGCGTTGACTTGATGGCTGTGAGTTGGTGGGTTGGTATGCCTTCAGTCATCTGTAAAATGAAGTTAATATTAATGCCTACCTCAGAAGGAGGCAATCACTATGAGCATTGAATTGGATAAAGGCTATAGTCTCTTGGCCCACTTGCATATGATTAGTATTCAATAAATGTAAGCAACAAATAATACTATTTTGAGAGGGAATGCTGATATCTGAGCAGTGTGAAGATTTGTTGCTAAATAATATGGGGCGGAACTTCTGGGACATACTCTCTCCCTTGTATTTTAACACTCTGCCAGCTAGTTCAGCATTTCTTCCCCTTTGCTTCACAACACCTACAGGTGACAAGACTGGGCACCTTGGCAACCTAGAAGATTTACATCATGCAATCACACCAGGAATATTTGTTACTGTTAATGTATATGCACAACATTGTCAGGACCGTAATCACTCCAACTGACAAAGACAATAATGTGTTAACCGAGCAGGCCTCCAGTGCTTATAAATTATTCCTCTGCTCCTTCTCAGTAAGTGTCTCCCGAAGCGCGGGGATGGGAGTTGTTATTGGCCTCAGAGGTTTTTCTGGTGGCTGGTTCTCTCACTGCTAATGCTCCTGGCATGCTCCATTTTCCCAGCGCCACAAGTTGCAATCAACTCGTGCTGGCGGTTGACATCTTTTAATATTTGTTGCTCTCTTTCTGCCTAGCACTTGTGGCTCCATCTTGACATGAAGCCGTTTCTGTGATTGCCATTACTAACTAAATAGCCCTTGGACACTAGCTGGTAAACAGTGCCATCAATTGCTTGGAGTTATCGTATTTCCTACAAACAAAACTCTGGGCAGCTTCAGGCTCATTTTTACTTTATTATTTATACGGTCGGGCCATTCATTGCAGGGTACTGCCTCTGCCTGGCTTGGAGTAGGCAAATGATTCCATTTTCTATTGTAGATGCTGCAACTCCTGATTCAGCAGCCTCTCAACAGGAGGCGTTCTTGGGATGGAAGTATTTGCACGTTTGTTGCCGAGAGCAGGGGATCATTATCTGTGCCCTATTCTTTGGCCCTTAAAATGAAGGGAGATTCAAAATCATACGAAGGGTATTCATAAGTGGAAATCACTGGAAACAAAAGACAGGGGGCAATTTATTGCCCCATAAATGTAATCTGCAGATGACTGCTTCCATAATAAACTATTACCTTTTTTTCCCCCTTATGATTAGGTTTGATGGGTTTAACAGTATCCTAAGTCCCATTTGTAGACCCTTAACTAATCTGCACATGAAACTTTGTATATCTATAGGTAATGTCTTCTCAAAATCAAGAAGAAACTTAGTTTTAAGTCTGGTGTTTCTGCAAAAAAAAGCAGCCAGTTCTGAGAAATAGTTTTAGAAAGCCTTACTTTTTGAAGCCTAAGTATAAAAGCTAGCTATTAAAAAAAAAAAAAAACTAGTCCTACATTCGCATAAGTTTTTTTGGGGGGCACTTAAATTGAGTCTGAGTTTACATAAGAATCTTAAGTAGACTTGAAAGTGGATCCTGCAGATCCATGTAACTTTGCCCCCCAAATATTAGCCACCTTGACTACAAAGACATGACTAAAGAAAGACATCTTACATCCTTAAGTGAATCTCTTTGTGGATTGCCTTGAACTGTAGAAGGAAGACCCAATAAAGAGGATGCTTTAAATTTTCCTAGGCACGTGTGTGTCATGTAGCGGTCATATTACTATGACATAAGTTGGTAGCATTGTGTCGGAGGGCTTTTTCTTTCTTTCTTATTTTATGTTGGTTTTGATCACTGCATCCATAGCATCATTATCAAATAATAAAATGCCATTCAACTACACGGTTAACCTGTCCCTCCACCTAAAAAAGTAAAAAGAATTTTTAAAAAAACCAAAAACCTCTGCTTTAATAAAAAAAAAGTCCAGTGGCATCGAAAAGATGGATCTTCATACCTTTGGCCATTGGGTCAGGCTATCGCTGGAGAGAGAACGATGAAGAAAAATAACTTGGACAGCACAGACTCATTTTAATGGTCTATTGGTTCCACTTAGTGAAGGTCTATTAATTGCATGACACGCAGCTGTATCTGTGTCTTTCAAATAACATTTCTAACCACCTGGGGAACTGCTAAGAAGGACCTGAGGGATATATAAAGAATGGGTGCAATTAGGCAATTATGATCAGGTATGGAGAAAAGGGAGTGTTCCCCTACCTCAATATTATGGAAACTTTTTATAGAAAAAAATGTTTAATTACTTTAATTACTTTTTCAAAGTCTTCCTTTGGTATATAGTTAACACAAGTAACACAGCCTAGTGGAGTAGATGCATTAGCTCTGAAGTGATGGGATCCAGTGTGCATGCAGAGAGGGTAAGTAACGTGTCTGCTTGACTGAAAGGACATTTAGAAAATCAAAATAACTTGCTAGAGTAGTACTTTTCATTCTCTTTAGTCCTGGTAACATAGTGGGTTATGCGTTGAGCTACTAAGAACAAGGTCAGCAGCTCAAAATCACCAGCCATTTCATGGGGGAAATACAAGGCTTTCCACCTCCATAAAGACATACAGACTTAGAAAACCACAGAGGTAGTTCTTTGCTGCCCGAAAGGGTTGCTGTAAGTCATCACTGATTCGATGACAGTAAATTTGAATATTATTGTCCAATAAAATTCCATTTTAATGAGATGTGAGAACTAATAACTACTTGGTAGTGCTACCATGTAAGTAGCAGAAGCCAGAGGTTAAAACCAACCATCTATTGCAAGGAAGAAAGAGGGGGCTCTCAGCTCCTGTAAAGATTTACAGTGCCTTTGAAACCTATGAAGGGTCAGAGCCTTGGTGGTATGGTGGGCACAGGGGCAGTGATTATTTAATGTAGCTCTTCTACCCAAAGTCTCTAACGCCCACCAAATGACTTTTCCTGACATGGGTCTAATACGATGGTAATTACAAACAGGATTCCCTGGGATGTCATTCTGCTGTGTATAAAACAAGTCCTCTGAGAATCAGAAGAAAAAGGGTCTCATTACCAGCAAGAGTCAACCCAGAGTGAAGCACACCCTCTACCCTGTGCAGTGAGCCACCTGGGTCCAGAGGACAGCGGTAACCTCAGCGGAGCAGCAGCAGAACCAAGAGTAAGAGCATGGAACAGAGCAAGTTCAGTGCTTTTGTGCAGGAGACTGGAGTGTGGAGTAGGGTGCCTCTGGGCACTTAATTGGGGGAGCTGGATTGCTGACTCACTGAAGTGAAGCTAAGTGCACTTGGGTTGAGACTTACTAGAGTGGGGTGGCCGTGGGCACTGGATTGACGGAGCTGGGTTTGCTGACCACAGAGCTTGAGCTTGAGATTGAGCTGAATGCCTCTGGATGGAGGCTTGCAGCACAATGGTGTGCCCCTTTGGGCATTTGTTAGCCGACTGGACAGACTTTTTAATGTGTCCTGGTAAATAACAACCCTGAGCATTTCTCACCAGCATTACTACTTGTGTTCTTCCTTAGTAAACACTTTAAATAATGATTTTTGTCTCTGAGTTTCTGTGTAGCCATTGAAATGGATATTTAGAACCCAAAGAAGTAGAGTAATCATAACCAAAGCAAACTCATTGCTATCAAGTCGGTGCTGACTCATAGTAACCCTCAAAGATGGGGTAGAACTGCTCCCATGGAGTCCTGAGACTGCAACTGTTTATGGAACTACAGAGTCCAGTCTTTCTCCAGAAGAGCAGCTGGTATTTTGAATTGCTAAACTTGCAGATTGAAGCACAACATGCAACCAGTATGCCACTAGGGCCCCTTAAGAAGTAAAATAGAGAATATTAATTAAGACATTCCAGTAGGTTAAGTATTGAGCAGCGGATAACCACAAGGTGAGTGGTTCCAACCCATCAGCTGCTCCTTGGAAAAAAGAGAGGGCTTTCTACTCCTGGAAAGATTTACAGTCTCAAAAACCCACCAGGGCCCTGTCCTATCGGGTCACTATGATTTGGATGACTCAATGGCAGTGGGCTCTGGAATATCTACCTGAGAAAGCAGAAGCATCATGTTCCCTACAAGCAGCCTGTGCCCCACAGTGCCATTCATCCAGCATTCGCCCTTGTAATGCCATCTCTCTAACAAAGCATTAACTGCTATCACACAATGGAGATTATTTTAATCTATTGGTTTAACTATCTTACCTTGGAAGAGGTAAGTGATGCCTTGAAAACTGAATTATTTAGATTAGTTATATGTTCTTTTGAAAGAAAAAAAATAGCAACATGTCTCTCTCTATATCTATCTATCATTTTGCATTCTACTTTGCTAAGATAGACAACGTAAACAAAAATAAGTGGCCCTGCCTCTAAAGAATTGTCAGGTGAATGACTAAGCCAGCAAAAAGGGAGAAACTTCCCAGGTGGTCTCCTTGGAGGGGGTGGATTAATGATGACAGAAAGCCAGGAAATCATTGTAAGAAGAACAACACTAAGTTTTTGGATGGAGCACCCAATTGTCTACTGTGGATGAGGCTCTGAAGATCATCAACTCAATCCCATGGATTTTGAAGATACATCACAGTCCAACATGCAGATATTGGGCCCACTACCCACCATTTTCATCCCAGGAAGAAAAGGTGGACAGTCAACTTCTCCTGTCTCAGTCCATTCCCCTTGTCTGAATCATCACAGGAATTATTAAGGGGATATAGAGCCAGTATCTCACCCTGTTCTTAGTTCACATGCCCAGTGAATGGACCCACAGAGAGTCTAAGTATTATAAGAATAAACTAATTCTATTTCCTCCCCTTGAGAACGTTGAGCAGAAGCCATGGGTGAAGGCATTAGAAAGAGTTATGTCTTTGCTAAAATGGGCCTTAATTTGAATGAAGACTAGAACTAGGAGATCAATTGTGGCAATAATCCCCACAGATGGCATAGAAATTAAATCTACGCTATCTTAAACTCCATCAAAAGAGCAGCAAAGAAACGGCCGGGGGTCTCAGTGCATAAGACAAATAAATGCAATGCAATGGAATGGGCTTCTTCAATAAAGTAGAAATTTAGTAGTTTAATGTGTTTTCTCTCATGCTGCTTTGCTATATGTAACTGTCACATAAACATGCTGCATTTACTTAGAAAAATGCCATACTTTGCCCTCTACCTAGTATAGGAGTAATCAAAATTGTCATCCTTAGGGAATAGCTTTTTGAAGGCAGTTTTGGTCTTCTTATACACAAAACCAAGCAGAGCATCAGAACTAATTCATACACAACTATTGAGATATGAAATCCATTTCACAATTGCAAAGAATGCATGTAGTTCATAATATTTTGGAATAAACCAATCTTGTAAGACATAAATAACTAGGTTTTGATTTTTTCTCATTAGGGCCCATTACTGATTAAATAATTTACATGCATTGTCTTGCTGTTCTTGTACATAAAAGTAGAGATGTAAGAGAGCGTAATCTACTACCTCCCTCTCAAAACTTGAGGTACTCTGATCATTGATCAGGGAGCTGTACCCAAGTAGGTTTTTTAAAAAATAGAGAAAATGAAAGTTACTGTTGCCTAAATATAAAATAGTTTCAGAAAAATATTTTCAATGGAAAATATTTAACCAAGCAGTGGGCAATGAAAAATACTGGAGGTAATGAAAAATACTGCCAAATATTATATAAAGAATTGCATCATTCATTACCAATATGTTAAGCTATACAAGGTCAATTCTGCAGTAGATGACTCATTCTCCCAGGGAAGGGCTCTATCATCTTTTCATAGTATGGAATACAATGAGTAAAAGGAGGAGAAATAGAAAGGGGAGAGGGATGGAGAAGACAAGGAAGAAGTCTGGAGAGCATATGTGTACACATAGGTGACCTGCAGGGGTTCAAGTCACTCCAAAGCCAGAGGGTATGCATTTCCAACAACATGCTCCAGAGAGTGATTGACAGTGTTTGTTTTTAAAAGCTAGATAGCATATATTTTATGTTTTGCCTGAGTATGTCTCTGTCTCAACTACTCTTATCACAATCCATACATGCATCAATTGTGTAAAGCACATTTGTACATTCATTGCCCTCATCATTCTCAAAACATTTCCTCTCCAC
>NW_022106084.1:6012141-6013061 GCF_000313985.2 Echinops telfairi
GTCGGGAAGGTGAGCACCATAGAATGCCAATTTAATAGAAGAAAGTATTCTTGCATTGATGGAGTACTTGAGTGGAGGCCAAATGTCCTTCTGCTACCTTAATACTAAACCTATAAATAAAGGCACATAGATCTATTTCCCCATCCTCATATATAAATATATTTGCATAAATCAGGCAACCCACCAGCCTTCTGGGGCACTCCCCTGATAGGGAAGCCACAGGAGGATAAAGTGGTAGGTTAATCCCATAGTAAAATTAGTTGTAGGCAGTTTGAAGAAGCATTCTTACAAGTCTCCCAGTGCTCTTGGACTCCCTGGAAAATGGCACCTGGCTCCTCTAAAACAACGCAACACAAACAACCATCAGTCCCAATGACCTCAACAAATAAAAACAGGAGAAACAAAAGACAATGGCAGAAGGTGTCCCGAACATAACAACATACATAGAAGAAGCAGACATTGAGCTGCCCCAGAGAGAAATTTTCAGAGTGCTGCTCGCAGTCATACAGGATATGAAGGAAACAATACAGAAAAAGGATGAAATGATAGAGGAGATAAAGGCCATACACCAAAGGGAAATACAGGAATTTAGGGAAGAGATAACAAAAACCAGTAGCAGAAACATAGACCCTGAGAATCGACTGGAGGAATCAGAGATCCACATCAGTGACTTGGAGGACAGTCAAGCAGACTTTAACAAACACAAACAAAAATCTAATAAGATCATCATAGAAGCTGAGGAAAACCTAAGAGCTATGTTTGATGCTATGAAGTGGAACAACATTAGAAGTATTGGCTTACTGGAGGAAGACACAACAAAGAAGTCATCTGCAACAATAGTGAGGGAATTCTTGAAGGAAAACTTCCCCAGCATAATGAATGAAAACCAGGCAACCATTCAGAAGGCTGAATGAACACCA
>NW_022106084.1:6015149-6016259 GCF_000313985.2 Echinops telfairi
AGGTAGTATGGCAGGGGCCAGACTAAATCCAAGGATACATCTGGTAGGCAACTAAAAAAGTGGGGGGAAGACATGGGTAGCCTGGGGAACAAGGCACTAAGTCACCCAAAGGGAGGGTGTTGTTTATATCTCCACAGGGAGAGAGAGACCAGACTTAAATCCGATGCACTGAGATGTGAATGCAATATGAAGCAAGGGACCAATATAGAGGTAGGAGAGGCTGGCCCCTATTCCAACTACATGGATAGCTGCCCCTCCCCCAAGAAGAATTCACTTCAGAGGACAGCACTGAAGCTACAGCTCAGGGAGAAGGACATTGAAGCACACAGGAGCAAACGAAGTAAGAGGGGGAGAGAGTGGAACACATGCTTGCCCACCAAGCCCTGAGAACAATATGCCTGCTCACAGCAGCCAAAGCACAGAGAGGACCATAGGGTCAGTACCACCACGAGACACAATGTCCCTCACTGACCCATAGCACTACTGGAGACAACAATGGAGACACAGTGTGGGAATCATGCCCGATCTGAACCCACCACATAGAGGTGAAACACTAAGGGGGTGTAACAGAACAGCAAAGGGAACAGAGCAAAGAAGTCCCCGGGGGACACCAAGAATAGATTGTGGGGTGAGGGCATGGCACCCCATCAGACTCAACTGGAAAACACTCAAAATGTCAACAAACAGAACAACTATTTATAGGCTTTTCTATATTTTTGTCATTGGTTTTGTGTGTGTTGTTGTTTTGTTTTCTTTTGTTGCTTTGTCTTTTTCCCTCAGTCTTGTTTTTGTGCCTATTATTATCTCTGCATGTCTATCTAGATAAGATAGGCAGGAAAAACTATCTGGAGGAGAAAGCAACAGGACCAATGGTTCCCATGAGGACATGGGAGAGGAGGAGGCAGGGGAAAGGAAGTGGGTGTTAACAACCCCAGGGACAAGGGAACAATAAGTGATATAAAATCCATGGCAAGGAAGGTGTAGGAGGATTTGTAGGACTTGTTCAAGGGCAATATAACAGAGAAGAAATACTGAAATCCAAATGAAGGCTGAGCATGACAGTGGGACAAGAGGAAAGTGAAATGAAATAGAGGAAAGATCTAGGAGGCA
>NW_022106084.1:6018912-6019939 GCF_000313985.2 Echinops telfairi
TGACACAATGAATGGATATAGGGATTGTAATAAAAGTTGTAATAGCCCCCATTAAAATGATTTAGGATTAAAAAAAAACATTCAAGGCTTTTATTTACTTTCCTGATGTACTGGTACATTTAGAATCAAACTTTTTGGGATATGTTGCTACAAGAGCTTTTTTCCCCCCTAGAAATTTAAAGTGGGAGAATAAACAGGTGATATTTTCAACTAATGAACACATTTCATTCTTGAAAGAGCTTCAAGCCAACTCTTCCCTCCAACCTAACTTGCTGGTAGTTTTCAAACTTCAATAAGATAGATTTAGCTGAAAGCTTGTTGAAAATACAGACTCTGAGGATTCTCAATCAGTAGTTCTGAGGTTAAGTACAGACACCAGCCTGCTTAACAAATGACTAATGTTAATGGACAAGAGTTGGGGAAACAACACTGTCGAATGAATTGGCAATAGAAGCTTCATTGATTAACAACAGGCCAGTCTGAAAGATGGATGCATCAGATAACGTGTTTTTTAGACAAGTGTTCCATTGTGATTCTCTTTTCAATGACATGTGTTTGCCCTGAGTATCTAAAAGGTATTTTAGCTTCTTTGTTGTTCCATTCACTGGTGTGCACTGATGTCTACTCCTGGGGAAATGTTTTTAAAGAGTGCAGGGACACAACGACACACCGATAGAATCTGTATTTTAAGTCAGCACTTAGTTTTAGACCTTCTCAGACGTCTTTAGGGACTTGAGGTTATATTCAATTCTGAAAATACCAACCCTCAGTAGGCTGCTAGTGCTGCCGCTGAGTAAGTTGAAATCATTGTACAAGCAGGTATTTTTAGCAAGTTCAAGATTTCATTCAAAAGGTATAAAAAATTTCTTGTGCTTTGTTTTCATGAGCAGTGGCTGCTATAACTCCTTTTAGAAGAAGAGAAAAAAAGGGGGAAGTAGTATAGCAATGAGAAGGATTTATCTCAGATTCAAATGAAAAAAGCCAAGCAATCGGAGAAGGAAGAAGTAAAGCACAGCCACTCTGTGAA
>NW_022106084.1:6021462-6022734 GCF_000313985.2 Echinops telfairi
TAAGGCCAATGCAAGACCAAGTCTTTCCAGCCTTGCCTCTCAGGAGCACTCTGGCCATACTTCTTCCAACGAGGATGTTTGTTGTTCTTTTAACAGTCCATGGAACATTCAATATTGTTTGCCAGCATCACAATTCAAATGCATCTATTCTACTATTTCCTTAGTCAACGTCCAACTTTCCCATGCAGATGATGCAACAGAGAATACCATGTCTTGGGCCAGATACATGTGAGTCTTCAAAATAGCATCCTTGTTCTTCAATACTTGAAAGAGGTCTTCTGAGGCAGAATTGCCTAGTGCAATATGTCTTTTGGTCTCTTGACTGCTGCTTCTATGAGCATTGATTGTGGATCCAGGTAAGACAACATCCTTGACAACTTCAACCTTTTCTCCATTTATCATGATGTTATATCGGTCCAGTTGTGAGGATTTGGGTCTTCCTTGCACTGAGATATAATCCATACTGAAGGCAACAATCCTTGGTCTTCATCTGCCAGTGCTTCAAGTCCTCCTCACTTTCAGCAAGCAAGGTTGTGTCATCTGCATGCCATAGGTTGTTAATAAGCCTTCCTTCAATCCTGATGCCACATTCTTTTTCATATAATCCAGCTGCTCTGATTATTTGCTCAGCATGTAGATTGAACAAGTATAGTGAGAGGATATGACCCTGATGCACATCTTTCCTGATTTTAAACCATGGAGTATTCACTTTTTCTGTTCACACAACTTCCTCTTGATATATGTACAAGTTTCAAATGAGCACAATAAGGAGTCCTGAAGTTCCTTTTCTTCTCAAGGTTATCTACAGTTTATGATGGTCAAATGCCTTTGCATAATCAATGAACCACAAGTAAACATCTTTCTGGTATTCCTTGCTTTGAACCAAGATCCATCTGGCATTGGTAATGGTATCTCTTTTTCCATGTCCTCTTCTGAATCTAGTCTGAACTTCTGGCAGTTACCTATCAATGTACTGCTGCAGCCATTGTTAGATGATCTTCAGCAGAATTTTACTTCTGTCCAGTATCAATGATGCTGGTCTATAGTTTGAGCATTCTGCTGGGTCAACTTTCATTGGAATGGGTACAAATATGAATTGCTTCCAGTCAGTTGGCCAGGTAGCTATCTTCCAAATTTCCTGTCATAGATGAGTGTTTCCAGTGCTTCTTTGGCTTTCTGAGACATTTTCAATGACTTTCCCATCAATTCCTGGAGCCTTGCTTTTGGCTAATGCATTTGGTGCAATTTTAATTTCTTTCTTTAACACCATTG
>NW_022106084.1:6023460-6065530 GCF_000313985.2 Echinops telfairi
ATTTGACTTCTGTGTGTTCCATCTGGGAAAGTCCATGTGTAGAGTCACCTTTTGTGTTGTTGAAAAGGGTATTTCCCATGAACAAGTCATTAGTTTGGCAAAATTCTATCCTGTGATCTCCTGCTTCATTTCTATCGCCAGGTCCATATTTCCTATTATTATTCCTTCCTCTTTGTTTGCAAATTTTGTATACCAATCACCAATAACTATCAGTGCATCTTGATTGCATGTTTGATCTATTTTCTTTCTTATTTTTGAGTAAATCATTTTATTGGGGGCTCTTACATACATTTTAACAACCCATACATCCATTATATCAAGCAGACAGGTACAATTGTTGGTCAACAATTTCTAAACATTGTCTTTCTTCTTGATCCCTTTGATATCAGCTCCGCTTTTTTCCCTTCTCCCTCCCAGACCCTGCCACTCCCGCAAATGCTTAATATATTATGTATTGGTATTATTATTTATATGTATATTACACAGCCCATTCTATCCCTTCACCTACTATCCTAGTGTTCATCCCCCTGAAAGCGGGTTATTCTGCTGTCATTGCTCTCTGTTCCCCTCTTTCCCCCCTTCCTCCCTCTTCCCTTACCCTACTGCAATAGTTACTCCCATCACTGATTGTGAGGGGTTTGTCTTTCCTGAATACCATATATTGAAAGTTCTTGTCTGTGCTGCTGTATGTACACTGGTCTAGCGGGATTTGCGGGGTAGGGCTGAGATCTTAATAGTCAGGGGAAGAAGGATTAAACAACTAGAGGAGTTTTGTGTGTTTTACTGATGCTAAGCTACCCCCTGGATGCATTTTCTCCTCCATGCAGCCCCTCTGCGCCCTGGAACATCCAATTATGCATGGAGGGGCTCTGGGTCTCCACCTTGACCTCTCTCCATCACCTGGATGAGGTCAGTTGGTAGAATTCTTCAATGTCTTCATCACTAGCATTTGTGGTTGGTGCATAAAGTTGAACAGTAGTTGTATTGATTGGATTTCCTTGAAGGCAATAGATAGTATCTGATTGCATATAGCATTGTACGTCATGATAAGTTTAGCAAGATTCCTTCTGACAATGAATGCCAGGCCTTTCCTCTTGGTCGTGTTATTCATGGCAGAGTCAGTCATAGAAAAGTTTTTCATCTGTTCCTCTCTACCTCACCATGCCCCATCAGCAAATGAAGATGCTGAAAGCTCCACTCCCAAGGCCTTTCCCTGACTCATTCCACCATGGTTGACTCCCCTCCAAGAAATCATCTCCTCTTCAGTCACATTTCCAGTACTTTGGGACTTGCAGGGCCCATCTGCCAGCAGTATCTCTGACAATGTCCTGCTTCCTTTGTTTAAGCCTTCAGTATCTGACAATGCTTGAAGCTCCGCATAAGGTTTTCAGAGGCTTCTTCCTGTGAAATGGGAAGCCCAGCCCTTGTTCACCGTTCACCGTCTGTTCTTCGTCTGGAAGCTCTGCTGAATCCTGTCCACTTTGGGTGGCCCTGCTGACATTCGAATTACTAGTGACATAGTGTCCATCATCACAGCAGCACACAAGCCACCACAGTATGACAAACTGACAGACTAGTGGTGACAAAGAGAAATATGTTGCAAATATAGTGCAAAATGCCTATCATAAAATAAGTGGTCAATATGCAAATGGAATTCAAAGAGCACCAAAATCATAGGTGGGGTATATAAAAGTTCAAAAGTCTAAAGGAGATTTATTGGTATGGTCCCTGTGAGGTTATCTCTTCCTGTAGTTTCATGGCTATGGGCCAAAGAGACAAAAATACTATTTGGGGACAAATCTAAATCTCAACAAAACTGTTGTAGACTTTGCTAGGCTTCTGACTTAAAACTGTTCTTACATCATAGGGTATGTATTCTAAATTTCTGAGGGCTTGTGTAAACCTAATTATAGCTATGCAGTACGAAGACTCAATAAACTCTGCTGACAGACTGACCAGATGCACTCACCTCTGGCTTGGGTCTCTCTGACTCAGTTCGACCTCAAAGGAAAAGAATTTCCCATACTCACCAAGCCCTGAAGTTGGACAAGGCTTCACCATTGCAGAAAATAATTGTCTTGTTGTCTCCAGATTGCATTCTGTTTATTACAGACCCGTGACTTTCCAGCACCCAAAAAGCACAAATAGTAATCTCTAGAGCTGCTATAACCTTTACAAAGGACAAGAACTTGATTGTCCACCTCATTACCCTCTCCAGACCTTCAGGGGATGACAGCGTGGAATGGCGGAATCCTCCAGCATCCCTCATTAGCACTTCCCTCTCCGTTTCCCAGCACAGCGAGAGTCCCTGGAGCGTGGGCAGAAACCTTCAACAAAGATCCTCAGCATTTTAGTCTGTCCACTCCCTGGACACATTTCCTAATTTCTTATTAAACCATGCGAGTGCTTTTAAAAGTGGGAGTTTCATGAGCTTTGCCCACCCTAGGTGTCCTTAGGACAAAGCCCTTCACCCGAAAATTCCTCTTTGTGGTTTTCCTTTCATGAAACAAGAACATCAATAAAAACTCAAAAGTGGACAACACTGAGGTGAGCCATATAACAGCGAAATCAATTGGAAAGCTAAACTGAAATTGTAAGTATAATCACACTTGGCCTTAAATAAGAACTCACTGCCACCTTGTCCATTCTGACTCCCAGAGATCCTATAGAACAGAGTAGAACTGCCCCTGAGGACTTCCAAGACAGCAGCTCTTCACAGGAAGAGAAAACTTCCATCCTTCTCTTGTGGAGCTGCTGGTGGGTCCAAACTGCTTATCTCTGGGTAGTAAGTCACCCACCTCCTACCCCACGACTCCACCAGAGAGCTCTGCTAATCTGACTTCTACTTCTGGTACGCTCACTCTCCCTGCCCCTGTCTCTCCCTTCTCCTCTGAACCCAACCCGCATACTAGTGGTAATCATTTGCACATGTTTGTTCCTAGAATGCAATGTATTGTAGAGCAGAAATAGAGCCTTAGTCAGCAGTGCACTTCCAGGGTCATGCTAAGTACTTGACTCTGAGCAAACAAGAAAATGGAAAGCAATCAATAGTTTATGCCCTCAAAGGAGAGACACATTTTAGCCAACATAAAAAAGCTACTAATATGCCTCCCAATTTCTCTGAAAGCGCATTGATGCAATCAGTGTGAACATACGGACTCTCATGGAAAGCGCAATAACACAAACACATGGAACTGAATGTTGTACCACTGAGCTACTACTCTCCTTTGTAGTTTCAAAAGGAGAGGAAGCTATCAGGAGTTGCTCCTGCTTGGCAGGAGTTAGTTAGTTCTGTTTATCTAAACCAGAAGTAACCATCTCGTCCCTGTTGAATGACTGAGAGGCAGCTCAGTGCTTCCTTGCACCAGCGTCAACACGTGCTTCCATCACCAGATCATCTTGCTGAAATGCTATACAAATACTCACAGGAGAGCAGCCCAAGGCAAGCCAAAAGTGACATCATTTTACTATTTTTCAATTTAACACTGCAAAAAAAAGGGAGAAAGGAAGATCAGGGTCTACATAAGCACCCTTGAAGACGTAAAAATCTACCCCAAAAAATACTTCTTCTGTTAGTTACTTGAGTTTCCAGCATAACCCATGAGCGAAAACAACAAGAAAAAGTGTACTTTGTTATCTAACCATGCATTTTGAACACTGGAGATATTTTTCACATTGGCACAGTGCATATAAGAGGCAATATTTTCAGCCTCCTTTGTCAAACAAAGCAAGGTGGAGGACATTTTTACTTCCATCTATGTGCCTCTAATTAAACAATCACAGGACCACCCACAGATTCACAAAAGGTCTTATTAGTGGGGGGGGATTCTGATTCTAAAATATTTGAAAATGATTTTGGAAAAAGCATGGTAAGCCAAACATAAGATGCTGAATTTGCATAGATTTATTTCTTTTCAGTTACCCCTAAGACATTCACTCTAATTCCTTGTCCTTATGTGTTTGCTTATGTATTTATTTATGTGTGTCTTCATGTAATTACATTCTTGACACTGGGATTTCTTTCCTGATACACAGAGCTAATAATATACACAACTGCTTTCCTTACACATGTACTGTATATACCCACAAGTTATCATAATCTTCTGGAAGTGGTTGACTGTAGATTCTGATACAGTATATCAAGGTGGAAGTGGAATTTGTTAAAAGGGGGTCAAACTGGCATGAACAGGCTCAAAGTCATGATGGAAGCAGTACTTGTGACAGCATTTGCATGTGCTCCCACCAGAGGAACATTCTACCCCCAGCCCCAGCCCTTGCACCCCACGGGAAGCATAGTAGCCGCTAACCTCAAGCTCAGCAGTCTGAAACCACGAACCTCTCCAAGGGAGAACGGTGAGACTGAGACTGCCACTGCAGTAGAGAGGGACAGTCTCAGAAACGCTGGAGGAAGTTGTATCCTGCTTCACAAGGACACTGAGCCAGAATCAGTTCTGTGACAATGAGCTGGTTTGGTTTTGAACCCAGTGCCAAGATTACGTCATACAAGTGCTGGGTTGTTTGGTCCTTGTTTGTTTTGGCTTTCCCCGTCAATGTGATGGATTTATTTGTAGACTCAGCCCTATCCTAGGGATGTGGGTGGGCCTTTGGTGTCCCACCCAGCATTATGTGAAGAACTCCTGTCTTGGGTTCTTTTGCTTCTTCCTAATACTTACAATAACAGTGCAACCGACAGCTGAAAACATCTTCCCTGTGATGAACTATCTCAGATGGTAAATGGGAAAATTAAATAGCACATGTTGTTGGTGTTAGGTACCCTCAGGTTGGTCCCTGTTCACAACAGAAGGAAACACTGCCACATCCCACACCATCCCCACAATTGGTCTTAGATGCGAGTCCATCAAGGCAGCCACTGTGTCAGTCCATCTTCTCGAAGGTCTTCCTCTTGTTTTGCTGCCCTGCTGCTTTATCAAGCATGATGTCCCACCCCAGGGACTTGCCTCTCCTATCATGGCCAAAGTACACGAGAGAAAATTTCAACATCCTTGCCTCTATGGAGGACTCTGGCTGTACTTCTCCCAAGACCAGGCTGTCCTTTGAGCAATCCATGGTACTTTCAATATTCCCTGACAGCACCACAATTCAACTACATCGATCCTTCTTGAGTCTTCCTTCCTCAATGTCCAACTTTCTCATGCAGATGAGACCATTGAAAGTACCATGGCTTAGGCAGGCACACCTGACTCAATAATACATAGAAGAGTCTATAACATACTGTAGCCCACATAGAAGGGCCTATAACAATACACAGCATGTGATAAATGCTCAATATCTCTTTATTATTATTTCTGTCGTGCTATCAGTATCTAAAGAGTCCTGATTGCACTGTGTTAACTGCCAACCAGAAGGATGGTGGCTCAAAGCCAGCAGCTGCTCCATGGGAGAAAGATGAGGCTGACTGCTCCTGTAAAGAGCTACAGTCTTAGAAGTGCTGCACAGCATGACTGTGCATCAGAATCGCCCAGATGCCAGTGGGTTCTTGAGTATTAGTCAGTAGTGTGTCTAGCAGTCCCTGGCTGGGTAAGCACTCAACTACTAAGCAAAATGTTGGGGGTGAAAACACACCCAAGAGAAGCCTAGAAAGAAAGGCTGAGAAAACTGTTTGCAAAAGAACACAGCCATGAAACGTGCCCCACCGTGCTACTCTACACACGTGACATCCGCAGGTGTTGATATTGACAGGGCAGCGATAGGTTTGTCTGACCCAACTGGGGAAGAGCAGGACCTGGTTTTAACTAAAGCGATCCAAGTGTCACTTAATTCTCTTCATCCATGTAGGAAATGTGAGCATCACACTGAAGAGAGAGAAAGCCATTTGAAGCAGCACAAGCCGAGAATTAGCCCTTGGACATGCAAGGGGAGCCACGGCCTACAGGGGGCTGTGGCCTACAGGCAGCAAGATTTGACCTATTTTTGAGAAGTGATCTTGCCAAATGTTTCAAATCCCTCTGCTGGTTAAAACCGGCTTTACCAAAAGTGTAGCCCTTTTTTGTTCATGGAAAGAGGGATTTAATCGCACACAGTTCCTTCTGAACATGCTCAAAATGGACTCCCTGGAGTTCTGCAGATGCTGCATCAGCAGGGCAGGCAGGCTGGCTGACAAAGATGCAATTCTCCTGGTATCACAAACACTCGCTTGAAGGTCGTGCTACTTTGCTAATTCAGTAAAACATAATTACACTGCAAAAAGCGGGTTCCTTTTTATTCCTCCAACGGAGAGATGCAGTTCCTGTCATTTAAATTGCTCCAATGCCTCGGTGCTCACAGGCACATTCGAGGGACTGTGTCCATGCTGACTCGCAGGGCTCTGGACTTGGGTTTCCGACTCGACCAGGAGTCTGTCAGTAGGGCCATGGCAGTCATTCATCTCCGTTCTCCAGATCGAAGCCCTACGCACAGTGTCCACTGTTGGAGTACGTGACTAGCAGACTAGTGATGGTAAATTATGTATCCCGCTCCGAGCTGCTTCCCTGCACACCTGCAGGGGGTGCTTGCCCATCGTCATCATCTGTGTGCATGGTGCCCTCTGGAGTTAGGTGGGCTACTCTGGTTTGTGTGGCCCTAGATGGCACGCCTCGTGCCAGTGACTGAGATCAAGGCAGGGGGGTGTGAGTGCCTTTGAACCCAAACAAGACATTTTCATTATTTGATTATTACTGTTCACCAAGAAGATCTGACACCACTAAGCAAGCACATAAATAGAGGAAGAGATGAGTGACGATGACAGCAGCCAAATCGAGTGGATAGCCATCAGTCAATAGAGAAAAGAGAAATACCGATGTGAAGAGACAAATGTATGCTTCCAGCGTGTAAAACAAATCATCATTTGTTTAGAAGCACACACCTTGGTCTCTGCTTAAGTCACACAAAATATGCGCAAAGTCATTAGCCTCCAGCTTATCCCCCGAGTCCTATCTTTGTTCAAAAATCCCCTCCCAAGGCTTCACCTTCTGCGTTTACTGATTCTAATAAGTCATGTTTCTTAACGTCACAATTTCTCCCTGGTGTATTAGAAAATCCCTCCTTTCCCCAGCGAAGACATTTCCTGAAGCAGATCCTTAGGGGAGATAGAGAGGGGTCTCCTTGTGAGCATAAACACTCACACTTCCAGATGTTGAGTTCTCCTTAAAGGTTTCTGACATTTTGAAATAACTCCTGCCCCCAAATAGGATTTTCTACGACCCTCGTATGACCAAGTTTTCCCTACAATCTTAGAATCAGAGTAGAGTTCAAATGAACTTGCCTAGAAAGCTTCGAATCTTCCCAGCCAATATTGGATATTCCAATTTGTACACAATTTAGAGTAAGTATTTTTTTTCTCCAGGTTATTTAATAATCTTTGAGTCATTAAAATTTTAATGAGATATCCGTATATAATACCCTGTACCTCCCAGTCCTGGATTTTGGATGAGTGTAATTTATACTTCCTTAGATTAGCATGTTATCTATGAAGCGTCAAGGAGTGGAAATGAGGTTATTTTTTGTTTGGGGTTTTTGTATTCCTCTTTGACAGAACAATTAGGCACTATGCCAGGGTAGAGGTGGCCGTGATGGCCCTTGGAGAAGCACCAGAGCTTGAGTAGGGGCAGGGGGTAAGAGGCTGTCCCCCTGATATAGCAGGTGGTATGGAGGGTGAGAGCCAGACTGTTTCCAGGACAGCTCCTAGGTGAGGACAGATCCCATGGGGAACTCAGAGCCTGGAAGTGTGATCCCAGCAACTGAGCCCTAGCAAAGACAGGAGGCCGTCCCAAGAGAACAACTTGGAGCCAGATGTCAGACCATGAGCATGGTTTCACAGCACTTCCTCACGAAATACATGCTCGTTCCTGGAGGATGGTGTCATTGTGCAGTCGAGGTGTCTGGTGGGCCACACTTACATCGGCTGGTCTGAGGGCATCACGGTTAGGATACATCAAAGCAGGGCATCACTTCATAAGATGCTAGGAGAGGACTTGGTCTCAGAGTGCAAAGCCCTCTCCAGCATGAACGACTTGACTCTAACCACGAGGAGGCAAACAAAACAAAGCAAACCCCCAAACAGACTGAAGGAAATCCTAGAAAATAGTGGCCTGCAGTCTTCAAAAACACTGAGGTCATGAAAGTCAAAAGATGTCTGAGAAACTCTTCCAGAATGAGGGAGATGGAAGAGATACTTGACAACCAAATGCAACAAACCTAGGATTCTGAGCAGGATTTATTGAGATAGTTGGAAGAATTTGAATGAATGCTCAGATTTAAATATCAGTAATAAATCAAGATTAATGTCCTCACTTTGATGATTGTATTGTGGTTATGGAAGAGAAAGTCTGTATAGGAAATGCGCACTAGGGGACCGGGAGAGAGAGCTTGGCAAGCGAGCAGCAGATTGGCAATTACTTTGAAGTTATTCAGGAAAGAAAAGTTCATTATACTTGACTTCGTTTGTGATTATTTCCACAATCAAGAAAAAGTATTTAAGAAATAAACTAGATATACTTGTTCACATTCATGGACACAGAGAGTGAGAGACACACGTATATGTATTCCCTGTATTTTTCAGTATTGGGAAAAGTGGCAGATTTTGAAGAAAAAACCCATAGTATATTAGATAAAAATACTTTATGAATGTTAAACATCCTGCATTTGATCTTTGTACTGTGCTGATAAAAGAGGATATCCTTGCTGTTGATTTCTTGTTGTTTGAGTTCTTCTGTTGCTGGAGTTATATGCTCTGGTATTTTGAGATGAGGTATCATGAATATTATTTACTCCCAGATAGTTCAGGAAAAAAATTGGAGAGCGGGACCACAAACGTGGCATACTGTTAACAAGCCACGACTCTAGGTAAATGGTATAGAGAGAGTCCTTGTACAAATTAGTCATTTGGGAGGTTTGAAACTTTTTCAAATTAAAACTTTCCAGATAAAGAAGAGTAAAAAGAAATGAAAATCACCCAATCCATGGTTCCCAATCCTAGCTGCATATATAAATCTGTAGGAGAAATTTAAACACTAAAGATTCGTGAACTACAACCCACCCATACAAATCAAAATCTCTGAGTTCTAGCTGGGAGACTTTCAAAGTTTGAATGCATTGTGCCGACTGAGCAGCATTTGGGACCGGCTAATCTGGTCTGTTTCCCTGACTGTACAGATGAAGAACCAGGGGTTAAGTGACTTGCTTAAGATCGCATTGTCAGCTAGTGGCAGAGAAAGAACCAGAATGGAGGTCTCATGACTCCTAATCCAGCATTCTCTGATCCTGACTCATAAATGGTTGACTCTCAGGAGTATTGTTTTTTTCCTAAAAACGTTTTTGATCTTCAAAGTTTTCTCAGCTTAAAATGCTGTGGCGTGTGACCCCAAAGTTCCCCACAGAGCCCTACAACGTAGTATAACTGTCATCAGAGCTCAGGACTAACTTGAAGATCGGGTCTTTGAAAACACAAACACTAGCTTGTAGTCATCTTTTTCCATTCAAAATTCATACTGTTTGCTAGAATCAATGGCTTCCAGCCTTCAAGGGAATAAAAATCAGTGGAAAGAAAGTCTCAGAAGCTGGGGAAGAGTCTTTGCTGATGGAGATCATTTTGGATGAAGACTCCACTAACCAGCTGGAATATCCCTCTTCCCCCATCACCAGAGCGCAGAAGCAATTCCATAGGGCGGCACTTTTACAGCACGGTGAGATCTTGGTTTGCTTCCTACAGAGCAGCTCCCCCTAAAAGAAAGAGAAAAAGGATAAATTACATGAGTTTATTCTTTTGATTTCCTTTGCTGAGCCAGTTCCTGCTGCCGTGAGGGAAGCCTTATAATCAGATTTGTGCAAGTATTTCTGTGCAGGCTTACTGAGCTTTGTCAGCATAAAATGTTGATAAACTGCGAACAGGCAGGATTTTTTTTTCTTTTTCAGTCATTTTGTGTGGTTTCACTTCATTTTGCTTTTCTCCACCCACAGACCAAATATTTCATTCCCAGACAGAGGGGGGAAAAAACTACTCACCTTGGAAATCTACTCTCCTCCCATCACATGTTTTTCACACAGGGGTGTATTTTTGTAATTGTTAGGTGCCAGCTGAGTGAGTTCCAACGGACCTGAGAGACGACAGAAGATACACCACCTGTGGTGATACCAGAAAACACATTCAACTTGCGTGTAGCTAAAGGACCCAGTCCCACTTTCTGACAATCTCGAACAGCGGTTCTCAACCTGCGGGTCACGATCCCCAGGGGTCACCCGATGTATAATAGTAGCAAAATGACAGTTATGAAGTAGCAACGAAAATAAGTTTATGGGGGGGGGGATCCCCAAAACATGAGGAACCGTAGGAAAGGGTCGTGGCATTCGGAAGGGTGAGAACCACTGCTCTAGAATAAGTCTGGAATGCCTCCGTGAACGACCGCTACTTAGCTTGAATGCACTTCAGGTTCCTCAATAAGCAGAATCTTCGAGCCAGAGATGAGCCCACCAGCCATCTCACCACCTTTTCACCCGGTCACACTACAGTCTCACGTGGTGCTACTTCCAGCGCGATTAGAGAATGGGGGAAATGCCTGTGACCACAGCTAACAGAGAGCTGTTCAGCCAAAGCTAGAATCAGTACACCAACTAGGTATTGGAAGCAAAAGACAAGTGGTTCCTTTGGGACTAGTGGCGCTAGACGTGGAAACCAAACACTAACAGATCGAAGGCAACCACCCTTGGCAAAACCCTTCCAGGGGCCGCAGGATGCCTTGATGTGGCTTCTCACGGTGTCTGTCTTTCATCGTCTACGCCTTGCAGATTATCGTTCTCGACCGACACATGAATATAAAACTTCCTTATGTACATGTAGAAGTATCCTTCCACAGATGATAGCAAAGCCAGTTAGCTCAGTGCTTGGAGATTGTTGTGGTGGTGTTTAGGGGTCAGCAAGTCGTTTCTGACGCATAGGGACCTCTATAAACAGATGAAGCACTGCACGCTGCTGCACCATCCGCGGACAATTGGTCCTCTGTTTGAGCCCATTGTTGTAGCCACCGTGTCAATCCATCTCATTGAGAGCCTTCCTCTTTTTCACTGCCCCTCCACTTTGCCAAACAGGAAACAGGTCTCTGCTGAGAACCTGTCCAAAGTATGAGAGACAAAGTCTCGCCATCCTTGCCTCTAAGGAACATTCTAGATGTAAATCCTCCAAGACAAAACTGTTTGGTCTTTTGGCAGTTCATGGGACTTTCAATATTCTCTGCCAACATCATAGTTCAGATGCGTTGATTTCCTCCCACAATTTTCCTTATTCAATGGCCAATTTTCACGTGCTTATGAGGCAACCGAAAACACCATGGCTTGGACCAAACGCACCTTCGTCCTCAAACTAACATCATTGCTCTGCAACATTTTAAAGGGTCTTGGGCAGTGGATTTACCCAACGCAATGTGTTGTTTTACATCTCTTGACTGCTGCTTCCATGAGCATTGCTTGTGAATCCAAGCAAAACAAAATCCTTGACAATGTCAGTCTTTTCTCCATTTATAGGAATGTTATCTATTGGTCCAGTTATAAGGATTTTGAAGATAAGATTCTAAACAATAAGTACCTGGGTTTATTTGGCCTCTGCTGCTTATTGGATTTGTGAACTTATCCTCTCTATAAAGTTCATTTTTATGAACACGCTAGTTTTTGTCCAGGAGGAGGACCAGTGAGATAATACTAGAAAGCCATCCGATGAGAGCGTAGAATAGAGATGCATTAAAGTTATTCATGCTAATTACCTTTGACACATTATTATACATTCATACAATAATCTTGTAAAACTATACCTTTACCTGAACGTTACATATAAGGAAACAGAATTCATAGAGGTTTAATAATTAGCAGAAAGTATCACTCTTAGTATGTGGGTAGAGTTAAAATATGAACCCAGATCTCTCTCATGCCAAAATTTATACCAGCCTCAATCTGATACTGCCAGGCTTGCTCATGACCCCAAAATGTTCACCCCTCACTGAGAGCATATAATAGCTGCTAACTCTAGGATTCACCCCTGAGGGACAATATCCCCTAGGTGTCTTAATTGATATCTATTTATTTATTGAACACCTTTAAAATATTTCTAATATGGATCCAAGCATTATGTAAGGCATTTTCCTAGAGGAGGGACAATGTTACTTGTCATCAAATGAAAATACTATCAATCACTAAGAAAAAATGAATGTGGGTATTTGTATATGTGTATGTGTTTGAAATTGTGCAAGTGTTGTGAAGCAAATCACAGGTGCACTAAGACAGAAACCAGGGAAGTTACTGTCGATTGGGTGTTATGAGAAGGCATCTGCTAGAAGATAACATTTGAGCTGAGACGATGTATTCAACAGAGCCAGCCTGCACAGAATGAAAGAATGAAAGAATGTAAACATGGGCAAGGTCTTAATGTGGAAATTATCTGGACATATTGGAGCAATTGGCACAGTGTATTGAGGCTGGGGGCATAGAAAGCAAAGGGATGAATAGGGAAATGAGAAAGGAGGAGGAGCTCAGGGTGTGATCAGGGAGGGCCATGATTTGAACTGGGAACTGCATGCTAAGTGCAATGGAAAAGTATTGGAATTTTCTAAGCCAAGAATGAATTGATTTTATATTTAAGATATTTTTGAGAAAATAAAAAGTGAACAAACACTGGGAAGGCTTTCCACGGGTCCTGGAGGAGTCAGTTCATCAATTCAAGATTGACCCAATATTCTCCTGTCTATTCGGACTCACTGATACTCTATTGTAGGACAGATCAGCACCATCACGTAGAGTTTTCAAGGTTGGAAGTCTTTAATCAAAGCAGACCGCCACAACCTTCTCCCTCAGAGTGCCTGGGGGTTTGAACCACTGACTTCTTAGTTTAGCTGCCAAGTGTTTTAACTACTGCGCTTTCAGGACACCTTAATTCAGGATCAAGCTAAATAAAGCACCATCAAGTCGATTCTGACCGACGGTGGCCTATGGGACAGAGTAGAACTGCTCCCTGTGATTTTCAGCAAAACTAGAAGTCTTTATTGAAGGGGAAAGCCTTGTCTTTCTTCCCTCTGAGAAGTTTGTGGGATTAAATGGCTTAACTTGAGTTTACCAGCCCAAGCATACCCCACTACGTGACCAGGAGCCCTGGTCCTGCTGTTGAATAAGGTCTGGATTGTTAACTTCAAGGTCAATGGTTCAAACTGGTCTCCAAGGGTCACAGTTCCTATATAACTGTCAGGCTGACAGTTCCTATAAAGACTTAAAATCAGGAAACTCTAAGAGGCAGTTCTACTAAATTTGATTTAATCTTGAATTAAGGTACCCTGAAGGCACAGTGCTTAAAGCACTTGGGTAATAACCAAAAGGTCAGTGGTTCAAACCCACCAGCTACTATGAGGGAGAAATATGTGGAAGTCTGCTTCTGTAATGACTCACAGCCTCCCTGGAAGCCCTTTGATAGAATGTTCCTCTGTCCTGTCATAGTGTCCATATGAGTGGTAACTGACGCCATGACAGGGATTAAATTCAAGAGAGTTGTTGTTAGTTGCCACCGAGTGCGTTCTGACCCACACGGACCTTAACCACAACAGAACAAAATTCTGCCCAGTCCTGGGCCAGCCTTGCAATGATTGTTATGTTCGAGCCCATTGTGGCAGCTACTGTGCCAGTCCATCTCCTTGATGGCCTTCCTCTCTTTCACTGCCCCTCTAGTGTACCAAATACGGTGTCCTTCGCCAAAGTACATAAGAACAAGTCTCACCACCCTTGCCTCTATGGAGTACTCTGGCTGTATTTCTTCACCTTGAACCATGAGTTAGTTAATTGTGCCAGCCTGGCCGATAATCACATGTGGTGCTGATTGAAAGGCGGAGGGATAAATAGGTGGTGAAGCCTCGCCTTTCGAGTTCTCGGGTCTCTTGTTTTGTGATGGTTGTATTGGGTGCAGCTGCCTTAGCAGTTCCCTGCTTCAGCTTGCAAGATTGACTTCCTACAAGACATCCCCAAGGAGAAGCTGCATGGATCTATCCTGATGCAGCCCTGGGTGCTGGAGCAGCCGTGTGGAGACCCCTGCTAGTGCTGAGATGCTTACACGTTCACGGACTCAGCTTTCCTCCTGCAGTCGGCATTATTGCCTCTGTTTTGTGAGGTGGAGGACTTTGTGGACTGGTGTTGGGTTAATGGGTTAATGTTGGACTTGTGGGCTTGGGCAGCATTGGGTTGGGATGTTTTCGTGATGCACATTTTCTTTACATAAAACTCTCTCTTATACGTGAGTCGACGTGGATTTGTTTCTCCAAAGTACCCAGACTAATACAAACCATGAATTCAGTGCATTGTTGTCTTCTTGGCTCTGTGTCTATTCCCAAGTCAGCGAAGATCAGGGCTGGGTACCACAGATGGCCTGCAGGCTAACGCTCGGAAATGCTGTGGATGAACGATGTTGTTCACAGTCTCTTCTTTGACCTCCCACACAGATGAGTGTGCCTCTTTGTGGCAGAGGTTGTTTTCTCTTGTTTAATTTAGATTCCCCACATCAATTAAAGCAAAGTCTGTTACATAATATATGCAGAGTAAATATATTTTCAATTAAACTATTTTATTTAAGACTAAATCAATGACAGTAGAATGGAAAAAAATCTCTTTTCTCTCCCTTGAATATTTATTCTTCTCTGTCTCTATTTTCTTTTTTCATCCACATAACTAGGATTCTTTTTATTTGTTTGCTTGTTTTAACTTGTTGTCAGACTTTACCATTCTGAAAAGACCAAAACAAAAGGGGGAAAAAGTGGTAGAAAGAGAAAGTCTGCAGTTCTGTTCAAAAACAGCCAATTGTTTCCCTGACAGCAACCAGACAAATAGGCTAAATCACAAATGCATTTGTGACCCTCATTTTGGAAGGGCTGCTCTAATCTTAGGGACTGGAATTGAACTTCAAAAATGGGTATCGAGGTCCTTAGGGGCCCCTCAATTTTGCTGCTCCAACACGACAGCATCTGAACTGCTACCATCCTTTTTTATTCGCTTAATAAAAATAACAAGAAAAACTGTAACAGCCAAATTTTTCTCTCAAATGCCAATGCAGAGAGCAATCATTCCCAAACTCTAAGACAGGAAAAAGGCTACTTTGAACAATGCTTTATTTTTACCTCATTTATTTCTTCATTTTTATCCCCAAATTAGATATATACCTATAAAAGAAGAGATGATACTTCAAGCTACCCACAGCAGCTTGAAGTTCACAGGCAGATTAAGCAAAGAAATACCATATAGGGAGTTGGGGGGGAGCTTCATAAAGTTCATGGGGGAGTTCCATTTTTTTCCACAAACTTTTTGAAGCCCCTTTGTGTGTATAATTCCTACTGCATACCTATGTCTATTGTTTGCCTGTCAAACCTTTGTGTGAGAAAGTCCAAACATAGACTGAATATAGAATTAGGTGGAGGGGAGCACAACATGACTGGAGATGCATGCCAGCAACAGCAAATCATGAAGCAGCCTTTACTGGGGGGTGGGGGTGAGATGGCAGGGGCAACAGACAGGTAAAGATAAGCCACAGTGCTACGGAGACTTGCAGGTATTATCCATTGATTTAACACTATGATAACTTTCAGATTATACCACTTTGAATTTTGAAAAACGTTTATGTTTCTTAGCTCTCCCTTCACACGTAGCCATTAGCTAATGCACATAAGTAGAACGAGGATGCTTTGCAAAAGTAATTGACATATATTTCAGTAAATATGTTCCCTTGAGAATATTTTATAGGCTTGTTTGAATCATCTATGTAATTAAAAACTAAATTCTTCCTGCTACAAATGTTGATGTATATTTTTGTCTGAATAGTATTAAAATGGCTGTTGTTAAGTAGCAGAACAGGGACCAGGGGTGTCTACTAGGCATCCGCCAATTCAGGCCCCAAGCCAGGTGGGCAGTGGTACACCTAGGAGGGCCCGAACTAGGCCCAGTGGGCTTAATTCAGCCAATGGGGTCAACCAGTACTGTCGACCACTCCTTCCAGCTGAAGGCCCTAAAGGCTGGAACTTCGAGACCACTCTCCCCTCTACCTGCAACCACTCCTACCCCTTTCCCAGCTGCTCCTCCGCCTGCCTTCCACTTGGCTCTGCAGTGGTCTGTCTCTGGCCTTGGCCTCCACGTGTGAGTGTGCAGGGCCCCGAGGGTGCCTGTGTCCAGTGACTGCATAGCCCGAAAGGTCTGCCTTGATGGAAACCCACTTGGATCACAAACTAGGCTTCTTAGTGAAGTCCTTCTCCTGTGAAGCCAAGACCGAGGTATTTCCCACCCAAGGAATTGAACACATTCGGTTAGTGAGTGTTTTGATGAGCAAAAGCTGTTTTGTTTTGTTTTGTTTTGCTTGGAAAAGGAAAAGTTCTCATAGGCTCACAATGTGGTCTTAAATTTATTGTATTCTAATGTCAGTGTAATATGTGCACATGAAAATTAAAGATAAGGTAAAATGGAGTCAAAACTTATACTTACTATTTTTATTCAATCTTAAATCGGCTAAGATTCAAGTGACATGACGTTGTTTTATTGAAACTAAAACTAATGAGTTTCAAAATTAATTGGCTCTCAAATATAGGTCTATCTAGTTACTCATTAATTGGATCAATAATGTTACTCCAGTAATAATTACGCAGAGAATGAATGTTATATACGCCTTTCAAAAAAGTTGTTAAAACTTCAGATCTTGGTTTCCTGTTTCAGGATAAACAGATAATCACATTTACATAAAACAGCCAATACAAAAGAAGTTTCTATTCATAATTCTGTAGAGCTATCCTGTTTCTTGACTATAAGATTATCATTGTGGCATTATTAAAATCTACCTTACATTGTGATTTGATCCAAGTATGGCAGAGACCAGGAGAAGAAAGTTTATTTTGTGCATATATAAAACTATCCTTAGCTGTTAATGATGATTGCAGAATGGTGGAGGTGAAGATTAGACCTACACCTTCCACCAAATCAACATATACAACTAATTTCTAAAACACAGACTCTTGGGCTAATTTATCATAACAATGATGAACATTGTTTATCCTTTAACAAGTAAGTGGGACACCACCGAATAGTCTAGGGTTATCCCAGTGGCAAAATTTCATCATTTTTCTCTCAATAAAAGGAAAGAAATGTTATTAGAAAACAGTAACAAATTAATAAATTACTCAGGAAATTATCTCACTTACTTACAAACCTAGGTATTTTAATTAATTGGCTAATATAAATATTTAAATCATAATCCGCTCACTGCCATCAAATTCGTGCTGACTCATCCTGACCTTATAGGGCAGGGTAGAACTACCTTTGTGAGTTTCCAAGACTGTAACTCTTTTTCCCCCCCCTAATAGCTTTATTGGCATATAATTTACAAATCATACAATTTGGTAGCTCAGTCACATCTAGAAGGGTTGTACAACCATCACCACAATCAGTTTTAGTTCATGTTCTCCATTCTTGTCCTCATCGCTATTAGCTCCCCATTTCCCACCAGTCTTCCCTGCCACACTCTCAAAGAACCGTTCGTCTAGTTTCTGTCACTGTAGACTTACTTATCCTGGATTTCACAGACAGAAAAACATTTTCACAAACTAACAAGAATTACAAAGCAAAACAGATAAAAGCCTCGATCGAAAAGAAAGCAGAAAATATTAAAAAGTAGAACAAATGTAAATGGATTATAAGGAAGATCAAATGATAAGGGTGTTAAATTTTATTCTAACTGCATCTGCCAAAACCCACTTGCAAAGGCATTCTGAATGAAAGCAAGGCTATTCCCATGCCTGGTGTGTGGTTAGAGGGAATTACCTAGAGTCTTAATCCACGTGCATATCCCCTTCACTTTTTTTTTTTTTAACTGAAACAAGACTGTAACTCTTTACAGGTGTAGACAGCATTGTTGTTCTCTCAAGGAGTGAATGGTGGTTTTGAACTTCTGACCTTGAGGTTAGCAGCCCAACTCATAGCCATAGTTTTTGAATGTCGAACTTTTTCTTTTCAAAAAAATCCTATAGTTTTTAAAGTAACAGCTAAGAAGAAATAAGCTTAGTACATGCATTAATTTACAAGAAATTCTCTTTCTCATGTGTAAGATTAATGCTATTACAATTATTCACATTTTATAAATGAGAATACTAAAGTTCAAATGTTAAATCACTTGGTTCTGAATTACAAAAATAGAAATTGGCAAAATATTAATAAAAATTCAAGTCAGTCTAATGCTAAATAACATGCTCTTCCCATGATTTCTTGAAGCTTCCAGATATTGCAGGATCAATGTACATGGAATATTACATTGCTTCAACAAAGTGGTGAAACTTCAGTAGCCTAAAGAATGGGTTCCCACTAAGCCCAGAGGATAATATTCCTGCTCAGAGGGAAGACACTGGAGGCACAGTGTAGGAATCGTGCCTGATCTGACCCCACCACACCAGGGTGAATCACTAAAGGCATGCAACAGAGCAGCAAGGGAGCAAAGCAATGAAGTCCCCGAGGAATACCAAAAATAAACATTGGGGCCAGGGCATGGCATTCCATCAGCCTAGACGGGAAAACACTCATAAAGGTCAGCAAACAGACCTAGAACTATTTATAGGCTTTTCTATTTTTGTCTTTAGTGTTTTGTTGTTGTTTTGTTTGTTCTACCTTGTTTTTGTACTTATTATGTCTGCATGTCTATCTAGATAAGATAGGCGGGATAAACAATCCAGAGGAAAAAACAAAGGGACCAACAGTTCCAGGGGGACATGGGAGAAGAGAAGGTATACGTGTGGTGGTGGGGGTGGGGGGTGGATGTTAACAAACCCAGGGACAAGGGAACAACAAGTGATCTAAAATTGATGGCAAGGAGGGTTTAGGAGGTCTGCTAGGTCTTGATCAAGGGCAATGTAACCCAGAGGAATTACTGAAACCCAAATGAAGGCCGAACATGATAGTGGAACAAGAGAAAAGTAAAAGGAAATATAGGAAAGAACTAAGACACAAAGCGCATTTATAGAGGTCCAAATACAGGCATGTACATATGTAAATATATTTATATATAATGATAGGGAAATAGATCTATACACATATATTTATATGTTAAGTATTACAGTAGCAGATGGACGTTGGGCCTCTACTCAAGTACTCTCTCAATGTAAGCACACTTTGTTCTATTAAACTGGCATTCCCCTTTTCTACACCACCTTCCCATTACTCTCCTGGTATCACCACTCTCATTGGTCCTGAGGGGTCTATCTGTCCTAGATACCCTGTTTCCAGTTCTTATCTGTACCAGTGTACATCCTCTGTTCTAGCCAGATTTGTAAAATAGAATTGGGATCATGATCGTGTGTGTGGGGTGGGAGGGGGAACGGGAAGAAAGCATTAAAGAATTAGAGAAAAGTTGTGTTTCATCGTTGCTACACTGCACCCTGATTGGCTCATCTCCTCCCCAAGACTCCTCTGTAAGGGGATGTCCAATTGCCAACAGATGGGCTTTGGGTCTCTACTCCACACTCCCCATCAATTACAATGATATGATTTTTGCTCTGTGATGCCTGATACCTGATACCATGGACACCTAGTGATCACACAAGCTGGTGTGCTTCTTCCATGTGGGCTTTGTTGCTTCTCAGCTGGATGGCTGCTTGTTTATCTTCAAGCCTTTAAGACTCAGGATGCTATATCTTTTGATAGTCGGGCACCATCAGTCTTCTCAGGAAGGTGAGCATCATGGAATGCCAGTTTAATAGAACAAAGTATTCTTGCACTGAGAAAGTACTTGAGTAGAGGCCCAATGTCCATCTGCTACCTTAATACTAAACCTATAAACATATGCATATAGATCTATTTCCCCATCATCATATATAAATATATTTACATATGTACATGCCTGTAGTTAGACCTCTATAAATGCCTTTTAACTCCTAATTCTTTCCTCTACTCCCTCTTACTTTCCCCTTGTCCCACTATCAAGCTCAACCTTCATTTGGGTTTCATTAATTCTCCTTGATCAAGCCCTTCCAGATCTCCTACACCCTCCTCACCATAGACTTTGGATCACTTGTTTCCTTATCCCTGGGTTTGTTAACTCCCACTTCCCTTCCCCTGCCTCCCCCTCTCCCAAGTACCCCCGGAACCATCAGTTCTGTTGTTTTCTCCCCCAGATTGTTTATCCCACCTATTTTATCTAGCTAGACATGCAGAGATAATAATATGCACAAAAAAACAAGACAGAGCAAAGCAAAGCAACAAAAGAAAAACAACAACAACAAAAAAAAACCAATGAAAAAACAAAGAAAAGCCTGCAAATAGTTCAAGATCTGTTTGTTTACCTTTAGGAGTATTTTCCTGTAGACTCTGATGGGGTGCCATTCCCTGGCCCCAAAGTCTATTTTTGGTATTCCCTTGGGACTTCCTTGCTCTGCTACCCTTGCTGTTATGTTCCACGCCCTTAGTGTTTTGCCTTGGTGTGGTGGGGTCAGATTGGGCATAATTTCCATACTGTGTCTCTAGTGCTTACCCCATAGGGCTATGGGTCAGTGAGGGATGTCGTGTCTCATAGTAGGACTGGCCATATGGTTCTCTCTGTGCTTTGGCTGCTCTGAACCGGGATATTGTCCTCAAGGCTTGGTGGGCCAGGATATGCTCCACTCTCTCTTCTTCCCCATTATTTGCTCCTGTGTGCTCTGGTCAGACATATCCCTCTCCCTGAGCTGTAGCTTCAGTGCTGTCCTCTGAATTAAATTCTTCTGCGGGGAGGGGGGACTATCCATGTAGTTGGGATTGGGGTAGGCCCCTCAGGCTGGTCACTTTTCTCTGGAAGTTTGAACCAACTAGGGCAGAGAATTTGTCCAGGTGTTCAACAGGAGGTTAAGTGAAGACTAGTCTTCCCTCCAGAAGGTCACAACATACTATCAAGAATTCAGAGGAATTTCAGCCTATCCATTGTGGGTGTCATACATCAAACCTGGGCCAACCCCACGTTGTCAGCCAAGACCTTCTGCAAAGGAATCCCAGAACCCCCCCAGGGAAAACCTGTGCACTTTTTCTTTGTGAAATCCTACCAGCATATCATTAAAGCATCAGTTGGTAGAGAATTTATTTTTTACTTAGTTTAGGCATGAAATTAAAGACCATAGTTTGATAATAAGTTGTGGGAAATAGCTGTCCTTCAGAGATTGGCCATGAATTCGAATGAAAAGCCCTGGGGCTACTGTCATTCCTCCACCACCAGCACACCTTTTCACTTAAAAGAGTCACAAAAACAGCAGCTTCCATTTTGACAAAGATTCCTTTATTTTCATCTTATGTCCAGTTTCTCAGATCTGGGATATGTATTTTCATTCTGACTTGTAAAAGCACACATTCTTTACATTTGTATCCTGTACAATGTAATTATAATCTACAGGGATTTTCATTTTAGGACACCAATTACAGCCTATTGTCCTAATTACACGGTTCCGTTTACAACACATTATTAGCATTGGTGTGTGCAGGGCCCTACCTTGGTTTATTCACTCCCTCTTGATCTTTTAATCCACTCACATTCCTTTCTTTGCCCTCTTTAGCCAACTATTTAACCTGTTTAATATCTATTTTCGTGTGTGCTCTTGCAATGGGTATATTTTTCTTTGGTTTGGTTGTTGTTGCTAAGTGCCTTCAAGTCAGTTCGGATGATTCTGTGCTCAACAGCATGAACCACTTCCCTGCCCTGCATCATTCTCATCTTTGTGATAGTTGAGCCCATTGTTGCAGCCACTGTGTCAATCCATCTCTTCAAAGGTCTTTCTCTTTTTCCCTCCACTTGACCAAGCAGGATTTCTTTCTTTTTTAATTAAGTCCTTCTGCAGGGATTGGCCCAACTTGATAACATGTCCAACATATAGGAGATGAAGTCTTTCCATCCCAGCCTCCAAGGAGCATTATAGCAGCGATTCTGCCAAAAGAGATTTGTCTCTCCGACATGCCATGGTATTTTCAATTTTCTTCACCAGTACCATAATTCAAATGCATGAATTCTTTGATTTTACTCATTCAGCATGCAACCTTCACATGCACAAGAGTTGGTTGAAAATAGCCTGGCTTGGGTCACGCACACCTTAGACCTGAAAGTTGCATGCTTGCTCTTCGGTCCTTTGTAAAAGTCTTCTGCAGCAGATTTCCCCACTGCACTATGCCATTTGATTTCTTGACTGCTGCATCCATGAGTATTAATTGTGGATCCAAATAAGATGAAATCCTTGACAATGGCATTGTTTCTCTGTGTATCACGATGCTACATATGGATCAAGTTGTGAAAATTTTGGTTTTCTGTACATAGAGGTGCAACTCATACTGAAGACTGCAGTCCTTGATCTTCAATATATTTCACTATCTTTCCTTCTTTTGTAACCAGACAGCATGTTTGAATGATCAACCTAGGGCAAGCACATTTAATCCTTGGCTCCGAAGTGCTGCAGCGTATTTTATAGGACACTTTCACATATTCCCTCTCCCACTCAGAGATGCCTCAATAGAAAGGTCTAGTACTCTGTATCTGCATGTCACAGACTAGAAAACTGGAGCCTCATTCCCTCTGCAAGCTATGTGGTCACCATGCTCAGGAAGCAATGCCACAGCAACTGGCATCCCCGTGAGGGATCCTCACTGGGATTGTTCCCAACTCCCTAGCATTGCAATAAACATCCTCAAGCATGGCCCTTTAGAGCTGGGTGGCCATATTGGCCAAGCCCTTTTGAAGGTGATTATGGGTTCTTCCCAGCTAAGTCAAGGCATACTCACCCTACTTGTGAACCTGTTTGAAACTCTTTTTAATCTATACCCAGTGTTCCCCTGCTTGAATCTACATTTGCTAAAATTCAAGTGTGACTTTCCCTCCCATCATCCAGGACACAGTTTCCATTTTATAAAATATAAATTATAATTATTGCCCACAGTCATTTTTGTAAGATTGGTTTGAACTTTATAAAAAGGTTCTTTTAATCCCATGTCAAGCAAAACTAAGCCAAATGCCTCTCACAGCTTAAAGCCATGAACATGGAGCAGTGCAAGATGCACGCAGGTGCCAAAATGGATTCTCAGAGCCATATATCCATTTCTCCGCACAAGTGATTAAAGACATATTGAGAAGTCTTATACATCAATGTTTTCAAATCTGTTCTTCCATGAAGATACACCTGATGGCATTCACATTTGAGAGTCCTGAGGTTATTTGTCTCAGGTTCATGGTATGTGCCCATGAGCTATAAAATCACCTCTTTATCCTCAGCCGACCATCAACTAGTAAAGTGTTAGAACATCAGCTTAAGACCTGCCATGATTTATTTCAATATGTAAAAGTTCCGTGCATTAGCTGTCCCATGGAAATACATTTTCCAAACTGCTAACGCTCATTTCTGGAAGCGCCCAAACTTCACTTTGACCTGGACCATTCTGCCACATGTGCCTCAGACACGCAAGCATGGAAGCAAGTACCGTAGAATACGTACTTCCCTGCACCTCCTCACACCCCCTGCCTTCCAAGTTGTTAAGAGTCCCTGGGGCTGTTTTTCACTGTTTGCTCCATAAAACGTGTGGAATTTAAGACTTTTATCTATGAATCCAAGGCAACATAGTATGGATGCACCATGAAGTCTGGATTCATGGGAAATGTCTGACTTCCTCCTTGAAGGAATTGCAAATAATGCCTATCAGGAAAAAATACAAAGACCCAGAAATAGACCAGTAATGTCTACCTACCCATAAACAGTTTGGCATATGGCGGGTTATCATGATGAGAGAAAGTAGAATAGGAGAATGTCAATGGAGAGATCAAAATGCAAGAGTACACAGCATTTTGGCAAGTGTTCCCTTCTTTGAGGTGGTTCTGGATCAAATACAACATGCTCCCGTGGGGCAATGAACTCTCTTAAGAGTTTATGAACCAGACCAGTCTCTGTCCTCTCAGTGCTACCCAGAGCCCTGAAAAAGCCAGAACGACCACAACAAGAGGGCCCATGTATTAAAAACAAAAACGGGTGCAATTACATTTGGCAATAGCAGGGAATATAAAATAATTTCCCTCTAGGTTATGGAAAACTAAGGATCCCTGGTGGCATAGTGGTTGTGCATTAGGCTGCTAACTTCAAGGTCAACAGTTCAAAACCACTGGCCATCCTGCAGGAGAAAGCTGGGACTTTGTATTTCCATAAGGAGTTACAGTCTCAGAAACTCACAGGGGCAGCTTTCCCTTGTTCTATGGGGTCGCTCTGAGTAGGCAGTGACTCAGTGGCAATGAGTTTGTTTTGTTTTTTAATGGCTATTAGGGAAAAGCAAAACAAAATGTTTTTTAATATATTGGGAAGCAATGAGTTCCACAAACACCCCAATTTCATGCTTTCTTTGTCACGGGGTTATTTCAGTCTTTGATCTCCCTCTCATCCTTTTTTGTTTTATTTTGTTTTAATTAGCCCCAATTAAGACATCATCTTGGAAGAATAGTAGCTTGTCCAAGTGTAGATGATGGTCACTCATCGAAAATATGATCTTCTTGAAAAGACTATTTCTGTCATTTCTATTGATATGTGATTTTATATCTAGTCACATCATCAAATTCTGTTAAATCATAGCAGTTCATTTTAGTTTTGCTTTGTTTCATTTTGTTATTATTGTCACTGTTCATTTTCAAATACGGGAAGGGGAGAGTTTGTTTAGTCTTAATAAAAAACTTGGATTCCTCTAGATCTAGTATAATATGATTATCCCAAAGGGATTCTCTTTCCCCCCATATTTCCATCATGCTTTTTCGCATTGCTTTTCTTCATTTGCAAGTCTCTCAAAAACACTGTTGAAAAACTGTGGTGATAGTAGCAACTCCTGTTTAAGTTCTTGATTGTAATTGAAATAGCTGTAGTTGGTATACTTATTTTGTTTTGTTTTTTAGCATAATTAAGAGAATGCTTGTTCTGTTTTTTAGCAAATATTATTTGTTGTCTTTCAGCAATAACCCTCTACTGCCTGTTCAGTAATGGCTGCTGACTTGCCAAATGCCCTTTGCACCTCTATCCATATGTCAATGGTGAGCTGAAGCCAGTTAGTGCCACTGGGAGCCAACAGCACAAAGCTCTTTCCAACCTCATTCATGGTGTCAGGTTGACCAATTGGCTGTGTTGCTTGAAATAGGCCAATCCTCATATTTATATAAGGAAAATCAGAAATGCAAAAGTTTCATTTTTAGAGCTGGTTGTTAAATATTTAATATAATCATATAATGATTTTGTTAAATATAATCATATAATTTTTCTCCTATGATTTAATTAACATCATTCAGCAAATATTTATTGTGCACAAACTATTTGATAGAGACTTTTAAATACTACTGTGGATACAGCAGTAAAGAATAGGTGCAAAATTGCTTCCCTCATTCAGTTTAAGATCTGAAAGAGTTTGTATTCTGTGATGGGATTATATTGATAAATTTATTGATAATACATTATCATTTTGGAATAAATTTAACTTGAATTTATATTATTTTGATGTACTGTTGAATTTCATTTCTTCTTTTATTTAAAATCTGAATCTCTAGTCCTAAGTGACCACAGGCTTTAGTATTTGAGATTTTGACTTTTAAAAATGAAATCATTTAGATGGCTATTATTTCTATTATTTAAAAGTATTGCTATTAAGGTTAAGCTGCTTACATAAAATTAATTGGGAAACTTTCCATCTATTTCTGAGGTCTGGAAGAGTTTAAATAACATTGGAATCATCTGCTCCTTAAAGACTGGCGAGAACTCAGCTGTGCGTCCATCTGGCTCTTGATGCCGGCTTGAATGGTACATCTCTAATCGGCCTCCCAATCCCTTCTATGGCAGCGTATCTACCACATACTCTATTCCTTGGGTAATGTACCCTTTGATCAAAAACATCCAACTTCTTCTGACATTTCAAATGTATTGTCCCAAAGTGTCACAAAATTTTAATTTTTCATTGTAAAACTATTCCCTAAGGGGGCTTTATCCATTTCTTGTTTCCTCCTTTATACTTTGTGAGCTTCTGTGCCAAGAGCCCTGTGATGTATTTTAGTTCACAGGTCTCTTGTTATTTTCTCTACCATAGGAATTTCAGCTTCTTTCTTAATTGTATTTTTCCTAATTAATTATTGCAATATTCCTTAATATTGTATACAATTAGTCATCTGATTATTTCGATTCAATTAGATTATTTTGAATTCAAATATTAGCTTTATATTTTTTGTTTTTGAAATCATTAAAGCCTTCTTTCTGGTCAGGCGCAAAATCCATTTTTATAAATGTCCCATTGAAATAAAAATGTACATATTCCACAAATGGAATATGAAGTATATAAGATAGAAAAAAGAAAAATAAAGTGTATTAGTTATAGTAAAATTTTATATGTTCTTGCTTTAAGGTATTACATATAGCTCATGTAAATAATATGAATGGAAATATGAGGGGTTTTTTTTACATTAATAGTTTTCTTTGCTTAAAAGTTACAATATTTAAAATAAACAGGTTTATAGTTTTCTTCAAAATTTTCCCTTTAATGATTGAATAATACCCTTCTTTGTCCTGATAATGTCATTACTCTGCCCCAGTAGTGGTAATGTTTGGGGCTGCTAACCAGTAGATTAGTAGTTTGAAACCACCAGCCGCTCCATAGGAGAAAGATGAGGCTTTCTACTCCCGAACAGAGTTACAGTCTTACCAGCTCACAAAGACAGTTCTACCCTGTCCCATAGGGTTGCTGAGTCAGAACTGACTTGAGGGCAGTGAATTTAGTTTTGGAGTTGTGTTAACCATTATGTTGATCAGTTATGGTCTGAAACTTACAAATCACCAACTAACACCATTTCCTTCTGGTCGCAATTATCTTCATCCAACTTAAATTTGCAAACTTCTTTTTTTTTTAATATTCTTCTGTAAGTCTTGGAATTTGTTCTTTAACCAGATACAATTGTCTTTGGCTTTTAAAAGAATAACACACTACTCACATTAAATGGAATTTTTTTCATATTTTATGTGGTTAATATTTATTTTATGTTGTTTCTTTTTTTGCCTTTCTCTGGTTTTGGCTGATTTAATCAAGATGGTATTCATTGCCCCTTTTGGTTTAATTTAGACATTCTACTGTGCTCTTTAAGGAGCCCCGGTGATGCTGTCAGATAAGCATTGGCTTGGTATCCAAAAGGTCAAGGGTTCAAACCTATCAACTGCTCTGCGGGGATAAAGCTGAGATAATCTACTTCTTCGGTGTTTATTAGCTCAGAACCCCTCTACAGGGTCCCCTAGATGGCAGGGAGTCCGTTCTGTGTTCTTTACTTCCACTGCTGGTAATATCCTTTCTTGAAACTCACATACGGTCGATTATTTTCACCAGTAAGAAGCTCTATTTTCTAAGTGCTGCTCTTCCATACCCTGCTAGATTAGACATTAGAAGACTTCAACTTCTTTAATTAGCCAATCAGATGAAATCATAAGATAGATCTTATTTCACTTAACCCACCACAACTTACAAATTCTTAGATTTCACTTATTTTACTATTTATTTTGAGGCTACTGTTGATTCTGTTGTAAAAGGTGTCTTCATGTGAAAACACATAAATAAGCAAAAGCATTGAGCTTTTCACTGAAAGGTTGATGCTTTCAGCAGTTGCTCTGCAGAAGAAAGGTCAGGCAGTCTGTCTCTGGAAAGATTTACAATCTCAGAAACCTGTGGAGCAGTTCCATCCTGTGCTGTGAAGCTGAGTCAACTCAGCAGTAGTGCTTGGTTTCCAAATCACACTTCAGATACGCTCTCATATTAAATGTAATTATAATCTATATGTTGGAAGTCTGTGACTATCACTTGCCTCTCCCTCTGCCCCTCTAGTAAAGTTTCTTCTCGAATTTATTCATTCTCTAGACAACAGCCGCATCATTCTTTCCATTTCTCAACCTCCCTTGCAGCTAGATTCCCACGTGATAGGTGTCTGGCCAATGGCAGGTTGTTTAAAGTTATCCAAGGTACTTCCACACCTGGCTCTTTAGGACATTGTGTATTATGTCACCGTCACCCCACCTGCTCTAAACTTCGAGGTGAGGGCCAAGTCTTTCATCTGAGATTCCATGAGTTTGTTTGTTAGAACAGGTAGCACTAATTGCTCTAACATATTCCGTATTTTCCAGAAAATTAGATAATCACTAATCCATAAACATATCAATCACAACTTCCTTCTATATTAAACCTGACTCCTACTCCTTTTTTTTTCTGTATTCCAAGAGGAGTTCATGGACAAGGCAAATATATGAGAAACTAGTATATTTTGTCAGTCTTGTTACATCATATTAAACTGTAAGAAATTCTTACATAATCCTGCATGTAGTTTATGACAGATATAGTAAAAATGATTTGATTTAATTAACTTCCCTCAATTGTGAAAGTCTAAAATATTTCACCTAAAAGAGTTTGTGCCTATTATACTGTTGAAATGACTGATTAATATTTCAAGGTACTGAGTATTCTCATTTCATTAAACATTTTATTTTGAAATTACTTTACATTCATGGGAAATTACAAAAGTAGAATATAGAGTCTCCTGAGTCTTTTATCCAGCTACCCCTAAGAATGATATCGGTAGAACTCTACTACTTTATCAAAACCAGGACATTTATATTGGAGCAATACTTGTAGCTAGACAACAGTTTGTTGTTGTTGTTGTTTATTAATTGGGGTTTCATCTCATGTCATTCCATAGTTCAATCGTGTCAAGTACAGTTGCAACCACAGTCAGTTGCCAGGCCTTTATTCTGCATGGATCCCTTGGCATCATCTCCCTTGCACCCTCCCACCACTGTACCTTCCTCCCAATGAAACCCTGATTCTACTAGTTGTCCCTATGGGTTCATCAATCCTGGGTTTCAATACCAAAAACCAGAAAAGCATATAACGCAACTTCATGGGGGGAAACTCCCATGACATAACACCTATGAAATACACCCTAATATGAAAAAACAAAACCATAAAAAACCAAAAATATAGAAATTTTCAGAAACCAGATCAGGTCCTGCCTGCAACATAGGGCGGATCTACTGACAAAGTTTGAACTTTCAAGCCAGAGTCATGCCTTTGATCTTCTATACTCCTCTCTTCCGAGCACTCTGCTTGGTGACCACTATCTTCCCATCCCTCAGTTTTAGATAGGGGGAATTCTCCGGAGGCTGATTTCCTAGGCAGTTCCACAAATGGATTTTGGGCACACCAGATTCTCATAAATTAAGCTCTGATACTAATCCCTCCTTTGACTTCAGATTACATAGATTACAATCCTTCAGTGACTGATGATGGTGTGCTTCTTCCATGTGGACTTAGTTGACATCTCACTTACGTGGCTGCTTGTTTGGAGACAAGTCTGATAGCTGGCCACCATCTAACTTCTTCACCACATTTTGCTAGAGCATCCTTATCTTCTGGGTTCCCTTCCTGAGGGCAAGTGTCAAGCAGGGGCATGATGTAAGAACTAACTCTTAACTTGGTGCTATTGTTTAGTGTGAGCCCAAATCCCATTTCTGGATCTATGCTTTTTTAAAAAGTTATTATTATTTGGGAATTAATAAATATGTCATATTATTCCATAGTTCTATCACATCAAACAGAATTATATGATCACTTACATAATCAGTCTCCAAACATACTGATCCTTCCTGGACCCCTTGACATCATCCACCTTTTCTCTCCCCCACCTCCTCTGTACCCACCCCACTCCCTCAAAACTTTTGTTTTACTTGCTGGCCCTATAAGCTCATTAATCCTGGGTGTCATTTACCAAAAAGCAGAAAAACAAGAAACACAATTTCCAGAGGGTGACCCCCAATGGCGTAGCCCCTCTGAACTACACCCTAATATGAACAAACATAAAACAAAACAGATTGTCCATCACAGGACTGCTGGAATTATACATGTCTTGATACAGCATATAGGGCATTGATGTAGCAAGATCTTGTTTGTGTGCCCAACCCGTCTTCCGCTTCCTCAGACACCATGAATTTTCCCACTTAAGTCCTCTGGTTACAAGTGTGTCTGAGGTCGAGTCCCGTTCACCCAGTGGAGTTGCCTCATGGGGTCTCCCCACTGCAGCCTCTGAAACATGCCAGACGCCCCAAAGATCCAAAATGCAGTGTCCCAGCATCCCGTAGACAGTCGTTTTGTATTACAACCAGTTGCCACCAGTCAATGCTGACTCAGAAAAATTAGGTAAACCGAAACAGAACTGCATTCAGTAGGGTTTTAAACAATTAATTTTTCATAAGTACCAGGTCTTTCTTACAGGACACCTCTGAGTTTACTCCGTTCTCCAGACTTTCCCACTATCCCTGGAAATTGACAAATTCATATCACCACATTTAAGCAGAACTGTCTGGAGAACACTTTTCAGTGAGGGTATTCCCCCCACCCACCCTCCAGCCTCCCCCTGGCCTGATGATCTGTTTTAACATCACAATGGAATACAGGTTTGTAAGTGCCCTCAGAGCAATTCTTGTTTAAACTACCCCTCTGTCCGGCTTGAAGGTAAATAAGCGGCCTTCTAGCTCAGAAGCAACAAAGCCCACATGGAAGAAGCACACCAGCCTGTGTGATCACGAGGTGTCAAAGGGATGAGGTATCAGGCATCAAAGAACAAAAAAATCATATCATTGTGAATGAGGGGGAATTCAGATTGGTGATCCAAGGCCCATCTGTAGGCAAGTGGCATCCCCTTACAGAAGGGTCGCAGGGAGGAGAAGAGCCAGTCAGAGTGCAGTGTAACAATGATGAAACACACAACTTTCTTCTAGTTCTTAAATGCTTCCTCCCCTCCACTATCATGATCCCAATTCTACCTTACAAATCTGGCTAGACCAAAGGATGTACATTGTTGGTACAGATAGGAACTGGAAACACAGAGAATCTAGGACAGATGAATCCTTCAGGACCAGTGGTGAGAGGGGCGATGCCTGGAGGGTGGAGGGAAGGTGAGGTGAAAAGGGGGAACCTCTTACAAGGATCTCCATATAACCTCCTCCCTGGGGGATGGACAACAGAAAAGTGGGTGAAGAGAGACGTAGGACAGTGTAAGATATGACAAAATAATAATAATTTATAAATTATCAAGGAGGGAAGGGGAATAGGGAGGGAGGGGAAAATGAGGAGCTGATATCAAGGGCTCAAGTAGAAAGCAAATATTTTGAGAATGATGAGGGCAACAGATGTACAAACATGCTTGACATAATGGATGTGTGTATGGATTGTGATAAGAGTTGTAAGAACCCCCAATAAAATGATTGGGGGAAAAAAGCATGTAAGGGAAATAAACTCATGTAGGTGGTTAATTAACAAAATTAATACAAGAGATTAAACAACAGAGGGATGCTATAAGTCTTTGTTTCAAGGACAAGCGGGTTCATTTCCTCGCCCTACCCCACCCCCTAGGAGGACGAGCTAGAGAGGAAACCCAAGGTGCCTGAGCTTCCCCTAAATGTACTTTTGTTTCACTTCTGTCAATACCACTTGGTGAAATATGTATTTTAACTTGCTTTTTCTTCTGCTTTCTGTATTCTACCCTCCCTGAATAATATAAAAGAGGCTTAGCCAGGGAAGAGGGACCCGCAGTTTGGAGAGAAGCTCGCTTTGAACATTCCACTGCAGCCCAGGCGAGCCTGATATAGCAATAAAGACTTCACTAATTTTAGTTGGACACTGTAGTGGTCTTCTTTTATCCAAATCCGCAATAACCTGAACACATTCATTGTTTGCACCACCCAGGGACTCCAGTATTCGTGTTTATATGTTTTCATGTCTGTGTGAGGAGGGGAGAGGGGAGGGGTATAGTTATGTGCAATTTTATCCTGTATCAAGGTTCGTGTCATGGTAACCACTAGCAGGATACAGAACCAAGTGATCACCACAGAGGGACTGCCCATATTTCTGTTGTTAAGTGATGCCATGTCAATTCCAACTCCAAATCTGGACATCCTGGCTTCTAGGGAGTATTCTGACTCTACTTACAACACTGATGTGTTAGTTCTCTGGCAAACCTTCCACTCACTGCCCTGGCGTCGATTCTGATTCATCGTGATCCTGCAGGACAGAGTGGAACTGCCCCAGGGGCTTGCTAGCCTGCCAATCTTTACAGGAATGGAGAGCCTCCTCTTTCACTTGAGTAGCTGAGGACATCTTAGTTAGCAACTCAGGGTGTAACACTTTGATAGCCCTTGGCTTATTCACATGTACTCCTCCACAACAGCCCCATTCAAAGGCAACAATTCTTTGCTCCTCCTTACTCATCCAGCGCTTCCGTGTGGCTGAAGTGTTGGAGAATGCCTCGGCTGGCATGGGCCGGGTGCACTTTCTTCCTTCCTTACGGTGACCTTGTCTCTCTTCAGCACTCTCGAGACCCTTCACAGCAGATCAGTCCAAAAAGCTATAGCTTCTCATTGCCTGTCTGTTGCTTCCAAGGGCGTTGATTATGGATTCAAGTAAAATGATATTTTTGACCATTTGAATCTCTTCTTTGTTTAGCATGATGCTGTTTATTGATTCAGTAGGGAAGTTTCCTTTCTTTATATGGAGGTATAATGTAAACTGAAAGATGTCATCATTGATCTTCAAGTTCTATTCATTCACTTTCACCAAACAATTTTGTATCATTCGCAATGAGTCCTCCTCCACTCCTCATAGTCTGCATTTGTCTTCACTCTCTTGTACTATTTGCAAAGCATATAGATTAAGTATGGTGAAAACACACACATCTTCTGCATACATTTTCTGATTTAAAATCATGCAGCATCACCTTGTTCTATTTGAACAGTTACTCTTGAGCACAATTAAGTGTTCTGGAATTCCCATTGTTTGCAATGTTATCCAAAATCTGTTATGGACCACACAGTTAAATGCCTTTGCATCGTCAATAAAACACAGCTGACTATCTTTCTGGTATTCTCCACTTTCAGCCAAGATCCATCTGAGGACATCAATGTCCCTTCTGCCATGTCCTCTCCTGAATGTTGTTTAACTTCTACCAGCTCCATGTCCCTAAATTGCTGCAGCCATTTTGTGTTATCTTCAGCAAAAATTTACTTGCATCAGATATGAATGAAATTGTTCAATAATTTTCACACTCTGTTGGATGAGATTTCTTTGGAAGAGGCAGGAAAATGGATCTTGTTCAGTTGATGGACCAGATAGTTGTCTTCCAAATTTTGGGACATAAACAAGCCAGCATCACTAGCACCACAACCATTTGCTGAAATATCCCCCTTAGTATTCAACCAATTTCTGGAGCCTGGTCTGCTGCTAATGCTTTCCATGCAGCTTGGGCTTCTTTCAGGACCATTGGTTCTTGATCAGATGCTACCTCTTGAAACGGTTGAATGTTAACCAATTCTCTCTGGTACAGTATTGGAACAGTATTCTTTCCATCTTCTTTTGATGCTTCCTGCGTGGTTTAATATTTTACTCATAGAGTCGTTCAACATTGCAACTGAGGCTTGATATTTTCTTCTGTCTTTTCAGTTTAAGAAATGCCAAGTGTTTTCTAACTCTTTGCTTCTTTCGTTACAAGATTTTACTTTGTGTTTTCAAGTCACCATTTGAAGTCAGTTCTGCTCTTTGGCTTGTTAATCACTTTTTCCTTTTCGCTTCAGCTATTCTATATTCAAGAGCAAGTTTCTTCCGAAGTCCCATGTCAGTCTATTTTTCCTTGTGTTTTTAATGACCTTTTTGTTTCTTCATGCATGATGTCTTTGATGTCATCCTACAACCCACCTGGCCTTTGGTTATTAGAATGTCAAATCAACTCTTGAGATGGTGTCTAAATTCAGGTGGGGCACACAGTGTTTATACTCGATTCTCATAGGTTTGTTCTAATGTCCTTAAACTTTGAGTTTTCACATGCAGAAGAGAAATGTATGGTCTGTTCTACAGCCTGCCCTTAACCTTGTTCTGATGGTTGATAATAAGTTTCTCCATCATCTCTTTCCGAAAATGTCGTCTATTTGATTATTGTATATTTCACAATCCAGTGAGGTCCACATGTACGGTCACCTTTACGTTGTTACCTTAATTACAATGAATAAGTTGAAGGTCTTATAAAATTCCATAATGTTGCTTCTGGAATCTTTTCTATCAATAAGACCAGGTTTTGCACTCCAATTGCCAGTAATTATTGGTGTCACTTGATTGCCTGTTTGATCAATTTTATACGGCAGAAGTTGGTAAAGATCTTCAATCTTCTCATGTTTTCACTCATGTCTAGTGCATAAATTTGAATAATAGTCATGTGAAGCACGCTTCATGTAGGCATGTGGATTTTATTCTATCACTGATTTTATTTTATTCTATCAGAATGCATCTTAAAATGTTTTTATAACAATAAATGTGACAGTATTCCTCTTCAAATTGTCATTCCTAGAATAGCAGATCACATAATTATCTGATTCAAAATGCCCAGTTATAGCACCTTTTGATTCACCAATGCCTGGGATATCGATCTTTATGTATTCCATTTCAACTTGGACAATTTCTGATGTTCCTAGCTCCGAATGTCATCCATTCTTTGTTCTTCTTATTAATGCTATTTGAAGGTGTTTCTTCTCATTTTGAGTCATACCACATCAGCAGCTGAAAGTCCCATATGTTTTGTTCCATCCATATCATTCAAGTTGGCACAATGTTAAGACATCAGCCCTTCCCCCTCGTATTTCCAGTGCCTTCCTGCCTGAGGTGCTTGCTCACCTTTTAGAATCATATCAGAAAAGCCCCTGCTTCTCTTCAACTACTTTTTCTGGAACTAATTTTTCAAAAGTGGACAAAAATGTCCTCTTCTTAGCCTGTATTTGTGTGGAAACTCTGTTGAAAGCTGTTCCCCATAAGTAACCCTACTGGTACCGAAATACTGGTGGCATACTTCAGTATCATAGCAACACACAAGCCACTGCAGTATAAGAAACGAAGAGATAAATGGTGGTCCACCATGCTAACCCATTACAGCTGTGCCCCCTCCCTCCCAAACCCATCTCTTTCCTCGGACAACCACTATTCCCCATCTCTGCAGTTCTGTCATGTCAATGTTATATAAAGGGAACCAGACAGTATGTAACATTTGAGAAAAGTTGTTTTTCACTAAACATAATATTCTTCAGCTATAGGGAAGTTGTCGCATGTTCGATAGCTTGTCCTTTTTAATTCTAAGTCGTATTCCATGGTGGGATGTACTAGAGTTTATTCAAATACTGCCTGAGAGATACTCTATTTGGTGCCTTCCAGTGTTTCAACTGTTACGAATGCTACTGCTATGAATGTTTGTGTACATTCATTCATGTGTAAACAAAGGTTTTAACTCTCTATGGCAAATGCCCAAGAATATAGCAACTTGGGCATTTTGTAAAAACAATATTCTTACGTGATGCAAACAGTCTTTACTTGACTGGTAACCTGAAGGTTGGTTCTTCAAACCCACCCAGAAGTATGGGGGGAGGTGGGGAGGGGGGATGTGGGGGGAGGTGGGATGTGGGGAGAAGGGCAGGGGCTGGGGATCTGCTCCTATCAAAATTATAGCCAAGCAAATCCTATGTAACCCTACGCTACACATGAGCTTTCCATGAATCTGATTCAAGTCAACAACAACTAGAAACAGTAACCATATGAAAGTACATGTTTATTTTTATAGGAAATTATCAGACTATTTTCCAGAGTGGAAATGTATAAAATTGCATTCCTACTAATAAATGTTGATTGTTCCACTTTCTCCAAATCCTTCACTACCTTCTGACAGGGTGTAGTAATAGCTCATTGAGATTTTCATTAGCATTTCCCTAATAGCTAATGGGTTGCTATGAATTGGAAGCAACTCTTTGGCGACAGGCATTTTAATCATGTGGGATGTATTTTCAGGCATGCGTTTATTGGCTCTTCCTTGTCAAGATGACTATGTCTGTTTTGCCCATTTTAAATTTGGGTTATTTGTTTCTTTACTATTGAGTTTTGAGAATTCATTTTATAGTTTAAAGACAAATCTGCCATGAATTAGGTTTCCACTTATTAAAACCGTCCATTTCTCGCTCTTTCTGCTGCAGCGGTACTACATAGCCAAGAATTGGGTAGAAGAAGTAGGGTGCCCTTTCTAAATAAATACCTAAAATCAGGAAGTTGTTGTAGAATTGGATACTGAGTAGGGGCTGCATGAGTTTTAAGGGACCTGGGAGTAAAAGCCTGCCTTGCCTTGAAAAGACTGTGGATGGAATTATGAACTTCAAAAGCAATTCTGCAAAGGGTTCAAAAGCAAGTGTAGAGTGTAGAGAAAGTCTCGGGTGTTTTAGAGAATACAGACAGCAGCATCAACATGCTGCTGCTAGAAAAGTGGGTGGTGCATGTGCTGCCGAGGCTTTAAAAGGAACTAATGGATATGATTGACAGTGGACGAAGGGCAATCATTTTTATACAGTGGCAAAGCACTTGTCCAAATTATGTTCGAATGTTTGGTGGAAAGACTAAGTGGTAAGTAATGAACTTGGCTATCTGGCTGAGGACACTTCTAAGTCAGACCTTAAGGGGGCCATTTAGTTTCTCCTTCCTGCTCAGAGTAAAATGTGCAAGCAAAGAGATGGACTGAAAAATGAAGCATGCAAAATGAAAGCAAAACAATGATTTGGGAAATACTATTAGAGAAAGATACTGGAAACTCAGACTCGGGACATGTATTTTTAATTTTTCATGAAGGACACGGCTACACAATCTTTGTTAAAGCGATTAAGTCTGTGACTGATGGATTTAAACAACTACCACAACAGAAAAGCCATCCGCTTAGACCGAAGGGGAGTGAGCTAGGACGCAAGGCAGGAAATCTGCCTGCCTCTTCTAATTCTCCAGGCAGGAAATGGGCCAACGTTGTCCTCCGAGAAAAGTGAAAGACCACCCTTGGAGTAGTTCATCAACGATCAGAACCGTTCAAAGGAGTATAATAAGAGGGCCTACCTTTGTTTCAAATAATTGAACCACATCCACCATCTCATAGGTCTCAAAGGGTGTAACTCTGGCCTCTTGACTTTACACAGAAGAGAGACACAAACTGCTAGGTCAGTCAGCTCTTTCTACCAGCTCATTTTGGAGTATGAGACTGCCATGCTCAAAGACCCAGAGGACGACGCCTTTGCCACGGCTGAAGGGTAACAGGCTGCCACACTCCAGAGGCAGGAGAACAGAGCCTGTTCAGGCCAATAGAGTGCACTCACTACCCAGATGGACTAAGACAACGGAACCATATAAAACTTCTCACTGCCATCGACATGATGTGTGGGTTAGAGTTAACCAGTGTGGGTTTCAGAGACTGTAACTGTTTAGGAGAATAGAAAGCCCAGTCTTTCTCCTGAGGACTGCTGGTAGGCTTGAACTACCAACTATGCACATCCCAGCCCAACTTGTAACCATTATATCACCAGGGCATCCAAAACCTAGAAAGTACCATTGCTGCCCCAGTATACTTGGGAGGGAAGCTGAAGCCCAGGGCCAACGATGAAGGGTCAAGCCTTGGAGCCTGTTATGCCATCTTCTCCTCCATTTTACACCACCGGCAATCAAGATGTCTACCTTATTCATATTCTGCTATTGTCATTTGGAAACATATACCTGTATTCCAAAATGCTCATGTTCATAGGTGAAGAGGGATTTTGTGCAAGATGGAATATGTCTAATGGCTAATAGACATATTAGATAATCAGAAGACAACATTTTGAACTTGGAATTGACCTTTCGGGTGACTGTGTTTTGCCTATAGGAATAACATAAAGCATAGAATGTTATGGCTGGAATTGTAATTTCTCTTTGTTATCTTAATGAGACAGTATTAGTGTAGGGCGTTTCGTTCCTCTTTTGAGCTCTGAAAGGAGGGGAATAAGCAAGAAAAGGAAGATTCCAAGATGGGCGAAGAGAGCTGCTGTGCATAGGAAAGTCTCCCCAGAGCGGCTGCTCAGCGATGACATGTGCTCCCCTGCAGAACCAGCAAGGCAGAAAGCGCTCTCCGAGAAATGGAGCCTTGAACTCAGACCTCAAGCATCCTACACTGTGAGAAAACAGGTTTCTGTTTATTACTACCCTGTTTCCCCGAAAAGAAGACAGTGTCTTATATTAATTTTTGCTCCCAAAGATGCGCTAGGTCTTATTTTCAAGGGATATCTTATTTTTCCATGAAGAAGACTACAGTACACATTTACTGCTTATTGTTTTATTAAAAGAGACCTCACACTTCCTGTCTGCTCCGGCTGCGCTGCAGCCAACAGTGAGCTGCGCGGTGGCGCCCACCGCTACGGTCCAGAGTCCAGAGTTACAGTAGCTTCAGGGGGCCTTATTTTTCACAGGGGGCCTTATTTTGGGGGGGATGCCTTATATTTCAGTGAGAGACAAAACTGTAAGTAGGTCTTATTTTCGGAGATGTCTTACTTTCGGGGAAACAAGTTACCATTTGTGGTATTTCTGTTACAACAGCAGTGAATAACAAAGTTCGATATATGGTGTCCAAATATTTTCTCCCAGTACTTAATGATAATCCCTCACAAAATATCCAGAGAATAGCAAATGGTCTCATAAATTCAAATGAGTTTGAATGACAATGTTGAAAAATTGGAGACACTGTAAGAAACTACATATAATAGCCATTTCCTAACATTTATAAAACAATGAGAAATTATTATTGCATTCTAGGTAGCAGATGCAAGAAGGTCATTAAGAGCCAGTGGGGAAAGTTACACTTTAGTGTACATACAGCAGAATTGATTAGTTTTCACTATCTTAAATTGAAGACTGGAGGATAAGAACATTGAAGTGATTTACTGAGAAGTTTATCAGGCATATGCCAATATAATTATTTTTTTTAATTCAACAAGAAAAAAGATGTCAATAAATAAGTCATTAATAAACTAAAGAGACTTATTTCCAGGGTATTGCATTTGAAAGAGAAGCTTATTTAAAGATTAAAGAAGACATCAAGGACTGCTTTTCAGAAAGATTAAAGGGTACTGTTAATGAGCTAAGTGTTTGTTGGCCTCTAAATAAGAGAAAGATCCAGAAGAAAGGTAAAGTAGGGAAAGGAAAAGGTTTTATTACAAAGAGAGACAAACACTGTGTAATCTACTAATTCACTATCAAGGACAATTGTGACTAATGCAGGGGTTAAGGGGCCACATGACAGACTGAAGAGCGGAGTAAGGCGAGCCTGCTGGCATACCCCAGAAAAGGCATTGCTGTGGACCGAAGACCCGTTTCCTTAGTGTTTTCTGAACCAGATGTTTGAGACTTGCTAACTTCCCTAATAAGCCCCCTATTTGTGAATATTACGTGTGGTTTCTGGTCACCGAGATAAAATGTTTGAACCCAACAAAGAAGCAGAGTACCTGGGAGGGATGGTTGGTGACAGAAAAGGATACAGAGAGATGGAGGGTGGAGGCTTGTCTGACCTCAGCCTTGTGACCATCGGCTCTGGATTGAAGAGAAATTGGATTTGGCAAATCAGCGACCTAAGAGCCCTTTAAAATGGTGACATGCAGATATGCCAATTTGAGGACCGAGATGTCCCTTACCCAAGTCATGGCATTTTCAGTGACTTCATACGTGTGTGAAAGGTGGCCCATAAATCCGGCAGTTTGGAGAAGAACTGCTGCCTTTGAATTTTGGTGTCGGTGAAGAACGTGGACAATACCATGGAGGACAGAAGAACAAATAGGTCTGTCTTGGAAGAAGTAAAGCCGGAATGCCCTTAGAAATGATGATGGCGAGACATCCCCTTGTGGACTTTGGGTCTGTTTTCAGGATGAACCAGTATTCAGAGAACAACACCACGTCTGATGAAGCAGAGGGCAACCCAAAGAAGGAAGACCCCTGAAAGGTGTGAATTGAAAGAGTGCTTGCAGCCACAGGCTCAAACATAACAACTGTGAAGATGGTACTAGAATGGTCCGAGTCTGGGGTTCTGTTGTGCAGAGTTCCTCTATGTGGAAGCGGACTTGATGGCACCCCACAAAAAACGTGCTTTTAAACCCCACGGAAGTGTAAATGCAGCAAAAGCAAAGACAGAGATAGGAGTCCTAAGAAAGGGGGGAAAATAGAAAGTTTCTCTAAAATGAACTGGATTGCACATTGTGTGTGTAACCCAGTTCCCTTAGCTATTCACTTCAGATTCAATATTCCACTTAGAGCTTTGCTGGAAGCTTTAGTCGAGTGAGTCAAGAGTTCCATGGATAAATAAAAGGAAAAGTTCCTAAGTTTGACCAGCACTTGGGAATGGCCATGTTAAAGGGATATGGACTTGGCTGGAGACTCCTGGTTATTTATAGAGCAAGTGAACGCTAAAACATGCTGCAATTGCAGATGGCTGAGCCAGATGATCTGTCACAGTCCCTTCCAACTCCATTTATTTTGCGATTAAAAAAAATTGTTTGCCCTAGTACATATCACAAGGGCTAACAAGTGAAGCATTATTAAATGAGAGGAAAGGATCCTAAACAAAAGATTCTGAAGGGACTGTATCTATTAAAATCTATTAAATAAAATGAAGGGGACAATGTAGAGAGTTTAAAAATCAGCTTTAAGGAAGAGGTAATTACATTTTGGTTTCAAAAACCTAATCAGCAAGTGTGTCTTGTGCTCAAGGTGAAGGTGGCCACCTGAAGAACCCTGTCCTTTTAGGAACAAGACTACCCCTGCCCAGAGAGGTCATTTCACAGGTCAGGGTTCAGCCTGCTGGGCCAAAGGTCACTTAGCTAAAGGAGAGTTCCAATGGTTTTAATACAGGTTGTCACCTGAATTAAAAAAGTTCTAAAAAAAATTCTAAACTCAGTATAAGCAAAAAGAGACACATTAGATATACCACCATTTATGATTTGTGATTACAATGTAATTTCTATATGCTCATATAAAATTTAGCTATGTCTATTGAGACAAAATTCTCCTAACTCACAAACTATACTCAGAAGCTATTTAACTCTTCCAATGAGAACACAACACTAAATAAATTATAGCCCCAGTGGTACACTGTGTTCTCTCTTATTTAAATTACTTCCAAAGAGATCTAACTTATATCTGGGGCTTGACTCTCATCTAGCTCCCCTGGAGACTGTGAAGAATAATCTGGCAATGAAATATCCTAGAATAATAAAAGCCAGGAACTTTTATTAGCCTGTGCAAACATAGGAATGTGTTTGATTTGAAGGTCTATAGATCTCAAGTTTTTTCTGGTTTGGGGTTCTCTTAGTTTTAATAGGAATATGAGATTATTCAGTCATGAAACAATTTCATCCATTTTGAGAGGAAGAAAAAAATATATCAAGATGTCCTTTGCCTTATGTCTGCAGAAAAACAACATGTAAACCAGCTAAGAAATCTAATCAATTAATGGCCCCTTGTTCTCCATTGATAACAAGCTACTGTCTCCACTTAAATACCATGGAATCAATCCAATGGCTGGTTGTTTGAGATTTGAATAGAGTAACTTTAGTGTTTCTTCTTCTCGTTAAACAAGACAATAGCCCCATCCTTCCTTTAAAAATGTCAAACATCTTTAAGAAAATGACCAGAGAGACATATTTTTCCATCTCTCCACTAGTCTCCTGTTCCATGATCTCTGACTTAGCTGCAGTTCCTCTTGAATCCTACTTCTTTCCCTCATTCACGGCAAAGCAAACAAATAAACAAAAAGGAAGAGATTAGCCTCATTTCAGATGCATTATTGCCTGTATAGGAAATACCAGTCTTTATTCATGAGTAAAAATCCATACCTACAAAAGCCTCCTCTTAGCGATAGCTTCAAGACAGAATGTTGCATTATTACCATGATAAAAATCACTTTGTGTTGAATAGAAGATGACAGAAATGATCATTTAATGAGTACTTACAAGTAGCTAAGTACTTGTATTACTTATTAAGCCAGTGGTTCTCAAACTTCCTAATGTCACAATTGAATACAGTTTCTCATGTTGTGGTGACCCCCAACATGAAATTATTTTCATTGCTACTTCATCACTGTAAGTTTGCTACTGTTATGAATTGAGCGACCCCTATGAAAGAGTCATTCGACCCCCAAAGGGGT
>NW_022106084.1:6066535-6080596 GCF_000313985.2 Echinops telfairi
TATATATTACCTATGCATATAAATAAAGCTATACATATGAATGTGGGTGTATGTTTCCTTAAATAATTATTTTGCTTGATTTTGCAATATCATGTTGATGAAAGATGACAAACAGGGTTCTCAAAAAATCTTTTCATGTAGGGTTTCAGGTTCAGTAAAGTTGCCCCCAGCAGGAGCTTGTACAAACATTTGGAAAATGGAAATAATTACAATAACTATGACCGGATGCGGTGCCATACCAAGGGAAGGTTACTGGAGGGCTCAGCTTGTCCTTCGCGGTGCCTCTTGTTCTCCTTCTAGGCTCCCAAGCAGACACTACCCTGTGGATACGCTACCAAGACTTTCTTCTTCTCCTGTCACTTTTAAAGATCCTAATTTCTCTATCAACACGGCAAGGTCATTTATTACAACTTTACTGTATCATGGTATTGGAAAATAATGCTCACTTTTTATATGCTGCAGCATCATCAGAATGAAAGAAAATGCATCCTTCCCAATAAAATGCTCAACATTCAATTTGTGCTCCTAATAGTTGGGCTTTCCATGTGTGTCAGGGACATGAATCAGCCTTCCTCCAGTGGGGGCCGGAGGGGAAGACCGTCAGGCAAATCTTCTCCTTGTAGACAGTCACTACGTAGGCATCTGGGTTTCCAGTGTCTGCAGAAGAGTCCTCAAACTCAGGTGACCCACAGGCAAATTTTCCTTCATTTTGCTTCATTTGACATGCGCTCGAAGTTCTTAATGTTGTGAATCACCTACGATGGACAGATACAAACACCGTGTCCAATGAGGGCCAATGGAGTTCAAGTTCTTGCCAATAAGTTGTCCAGCCTCTGGTGAACTGAACGCTCCACGGGACCTGGAAGAATAAATTCAACTTCTCATGAGTTTTACAGTTAATATTTCACATTCCCAGATAATTCCCTTCATAGCTCATGTTTGCTTCAGACTGTTTGATATCTATGCTCAATAATTTATTCATGACAGCCAAGTGATTTATAAGAAAAGAGAGCACCAGATGGCCGAGGTTCTAGTTCAAGAACATAGCACTGTGTCTAGCAGCTTCACCTTGGCCCTGCTTAGGCCCATGGAGTGATGAAAGGACAGGAGACAGCATGTCCCATCTTTGTCCACAGCCTTGTAAGTTTTCCCCAGTAGAGCTTAGTTTTTAATCCTTATCATAAGACATGGCAGTATTTGCTACTTATGCTGCCCTGCCTCCATTTTATCTGCATTGTAAAACTCAGAAATTTTTCATGAAAATCTAAATTTCCAGGTTTTTTTTAAAAATAGCCTGTATTTCCAAATGGCAGCAAACAGCTAGGCTTGAGAAGCCAGGGTCCCACAGATTTGTTTAATGCAAGCTGCAGTTGTCATTGAGTATCCTACTTTTCTTGCTTTTCAGCTGATTGGGAAATTGAGAAATATTTCTTGATTCGTATCTCTGTCCTATACCTTCACCTTCCCACTCACTTGAGATCCGTAAGCGTGTTACAAAGCTAATCTAAGGCAATTGGATCTAAAGTGGGCCAAATTGTAGAAAAGGTGAAGGGATTTTCCGTATAGGTATAGAGAGCAGCATGAGGAATAGGAAACATGAGAGTGTTCGGTTTCCATAGAGGAGGACCTGGGAAGGTGGGAAAGGACATGCTCATCACTCAGCATTTTCAGAATTCTGCCTTGTGCAGCAATTGCAGACTGACAATGAAGATTGGGCCTCTCCAGAGTATCCTGCGGAGCCAGGAGTGATAACCAAGAGACGACTGCTCGGGGTCTCGGCAGGTACTCTACAAAGCCCCAAATAAGGAGCTATAAAAACTGATGAATCCTGGACTTCCTAGGCATCTTGATGTGCTGACATAATGTCAACTGTAACTTAGATAAAGAACTAACACCCCCTACCTAATACTGCTTCTCAGAATCTTCCACATTGACCCTTTCAGAGCCACTTTCTTCTCATCTCCATCTGGGACCACTCCGGCCTCATCCCCACCTCACTGCGTCATCCCAATAAAAAAGGCCTGGCTTTGCTACCTTCTCCTGGGATCTTTCCCAGAGACTGCTGCCTCTTGAAAGGTGGGAGCACTCCCTGCCCCCCGTATCTACTCATCCATGGACCAGTGAAGCCACTGCACCTCCCAAACCCAGCTGTCAGCTCTTGCAAGACCACTCAACCCCCTCGCCTTTAGCTGGTTGTCTGCCTAGACCTATTGCTGCCAATCCAAGGACTCAGCGGGCAGAGTCCCCTGCATCTAGGCACTGCTTCCACTTGTGCAAATGATTTCTGCCTTTCTTGCACATTCTTGAACTCTCCCTGGATAGAGTTCAGAGCCCTTTTTTGTTTTTGTTTCTCTCCCCTTCTTTAAAGCAAAATTCTGTACTATTTAAAAAATTCCTTCACAGGCAGCAGTACCTTTCTTTTGAATATTTCCATCAGAAATCTTCTTTCTACAACTTCAACAATCCTGAAGTTAGCAGTACCCTAACCTTCCAGCCAGCACTTCATGGAGACCACTCACTGCCAGTCAGAGCAAATGACAGAACGAGAGACCAGGGAGGAGCCTACATAATGCTGAAAGGAACAATCGACCAAGAAGATATACCTATGATAAACATCCATGCTCCCAACGAAAGACCCTCAGTACACATGAATCAAAGCACCACAGAACTGCAGAGAGAGGCAGATCCACGAGGATGACAGGGAGCTTCCACAGGCACACTCATGGGAAGCGAGACCCTTGGAATGCGGCACATACTACCTGGGCTTCTCACAGAGTGGGCCACGGCGTCCACAAAGCAACTGTGCACCGAAAATAAAACACTGACCTCAAGGAATTGCCTACTGGCAGGCAGTCCTCCCTCTCTACCAGGCCTGCACCTTTTACAAGCCACGAACAGACCACAGTCAATGGGGAGTGCACAGCAGGGTCCAAGAACGTGCATAAGCTGCCTGAAAGGGAGAAACGAGAGAAAGACGATGTCCCTGTAGACAACCTGAAATGTGTGGAAAGGGTCACAGGAACTCTCCTAGGTCTATGCTCCAAGACTATAAAGAAACTCTACGAAAAGCCAAGCAAGTCTCTCTTTGCATCTGTGGGGTGGTCCCAAGGGACAACTTGGTGGTCTTTCTTGTTCTGTCACCTTAGGGGAGCAGCGCGTCCTGCACGCACTGCAACTCTAGGAGGTCCCATCAGCTAGTGTGAGTGTGGCAAAATGACTATGGAAGTTAAAACTGTGTCGTATTGAGACGTTTGTTTATTGGTGAAGGGTTAAGACATAGCTGATACAAGAACATTTAGTCTCATGGAGTTCAACTGCCTGATTGACCCAAAAATAGAAAATAGAGCATAAATTAATGTGTAAGAAAGTATTTCCATGGGTTGAATTCTGTGCCCCAAAAGCGTGATGGTGAAATCCTAACCCCCAGTACCCGTGAATGGGGCCTTATTTGGGAATCGGGTCTTGACAGATGTAACCAGGTTAACAGAATGTCAAACTAATAATGTGGGCTCTAATCCCAAAGGGCTGGTGTCCTTATAAGAACAGGAAATAAGATTGGAACACAGACAGAAGAAGGCCGTGTGAAGATGGAGGCAGATATTGGCATTACGCTGATGTCAAAGAATGTCAAAGAATGCTGGGAGCCACTAGAAACTGCCGGTGGCGAGGAAGAGTCCTCCCTGGCAGTATTCAGAAGTAGGATGGTCTTGCTAACAGCTCCGTTTCATGTTTCTAGTCTCTAGAATTGTACAACAATGCATTCCTTTTGCTTTAGGCTGATCGGCTTACTATATATTTAGTTATGGAAACTCTGGGACACTAGGACATTCATTCTTTATGGCTGTGTGCCTCGTGGTTGTGTTCAGAGATAATATATGGGCTTGAAACTGAAAATTCCACATACAATCTTCCAGAAGTGACTTGGGCTACAGTATTGGCATATGAGAAAATCAGAGAAACAGGAGAGCCATTGATTCAGGTCTCTAGCTCCAAAGTTCTCACAGAATTTACACCATTTTTTCCCCATCATTTAAATGTATGCATCTTATGTCATATTTGTGCTATGGCTGAGTTGGTAAGTAATACAAATTTTAGACTATGAAATAAAGTCTCCTGAAATTGGTTCAGGAGTAGGAACTGATTCAACAGCTCATAACCCGGACAAAGCTTTTGTATCTGTTATTCCCTATCTCTGATTGGTCAAGTGTTGCCCAGGGAATGTTAGCACCCCAATACCATTGCTTCTGCCTCCCTTGTGTGTTCCATGCTGTGTTATTGGTAAAGCTCTGGGACTACATCAAAAGGCATGACGCATGTTTTAGGTATGATACTGTCAATACAATGTGTTGTGGACCAAAGCCCGCGGAAGTAGGAGCTAGTTCACTATGGCGTGTGGATGAAATGAGAAGTCAGCCTAAGAGACAGGGAAGCAAATGAGGCTGTGTGAAATCAAGGTATCTCAGAAATGACAATTCGTAACCAGAAAGGTGGTTGGGAAAATGGTATTAGAATAGGAAAAAATTGAACATTCTAGTTGCAATAGGTCTTGGAGAGTTATATTTGCTTCAGTACAATATACATCTTTCTAAAAATCAGGACATCTCTATTCATAAAATAGTTATTCTTCTATCGATTGCTAGATAAATACATATTTCATTTATTGGCTTTGATTTGTATGCATTTTTTGCATTTAATTTAATTTCTGAATAGATGACACATTCACAAATTTTAACATGTAGAAAGTCCGAAACTTTTAAATTGAAAAAGTTTCACAGCATCAACAATACTGAATAGCCACATGCTCTTTGGCTCACCAATTCCTTTTAGTGCTATACACCCAGCAGGGATGTATGTGTGTGGTATATACACAATACTGAAATAACTATGATTTACAAGCTGTCCATTACAGCGTGCCCCCAGCGCGCTGTCAAAGGCTGGCTCTGAAACGACCACAGAATCATTTCTTGATAAGGAACCCTGCAGCACACGAGGCTGCTAACTGAAAAGTCTGAGCTTTGAACCGCCCGTCGTGTCACAGCAGGAAGATGTTCCAGGCTGCTTCCGGAGATTCACACACTTGAAACCCCAAGAGACAGGTCTACTTTGACCTACGGGGTCACTGTGAGTTGAATTTGACTGTGACAAAGAGTTCAGTTTGAGGCTCCACTACAATAAGGGGGAGCATTGTCTTGCCTGAGTCTGGGTGGTATCTCGGTGAAGGGAGGGAAGCTTGATTAGGATTGGGTCAAGATCAAGATACAACAGTTCGGGGCTGATGCATGTCAGAGGATTTCAAATATTCTTGAGGAATAAATCATACTTTCTTCAAAAAGTTGAGCCGCCGGTGACTCCTTTAAATGAGTATTTGGTCAATTCCTTAAACAAGCATGTTTAATCTTCCACCTTTATCCACCTGCTCCAAGGTTTCCTGAAATAGGAAAATGGCATTAAACTAAACGGTAAGTTGTGTGTGAGTGGATTGGTTTCGGTCAGGGGTCAGCTACATTTTGAAATGGAGGAGCCAACCCTGTCCCTCACAATAATTGAAAAATTATTCAAAAGCCATAAATATATTTTTACCAACAAATTAAATCACCATTATTTGAATAATATCTGTGTAATTTTTTCAAGTTTACTTCAGAACCACATGTATGTACCAAAATAGCTGCCTTTGGTTTACAAGCTGCAGTTTGCTGACCCCTGGTTTAGGTCAACAGTCAACAAGCTACAATCTCTGAGCCAAACCCAGCCCTCTGCCTGTTTGGGCAGCTAAAGTTTTACTGGAAAACAACAACATCCATTTGTTTATGTATTTTCTATGTTTGCCTTTACACTATAACAGTTTGGATGAGTAGGACTAAAACAGAAAGACTTAAAAATCCAGAATTATTTATGATCTGGCCTTTTTAATAAAAAGTTGGACCAGAGGGCAAACAACTGTTTGGTGGAGGGAGTGTGGACATATACACATGGAGGTGAAGAGGAAGGCAGTATCAACTCAGAGAAAGACCAGTGGAGGCCGGGGAGACACGCAGAGGTTTCCAAGTGTTCAAGGCAACGAAAGCACAGACTGCTCTGACTGCAATCCTGAAGATAATTCTGATCTTTGAGGAGACGCGTTGAGAGATACACAGGCTGACCAGGTGTGGGAGAGCGAGTGAGGGTATGCCCACAGATATGCATAGACTTGGCAGAAGGTATTCGTGCATGTCTGTTCACCATTGTGGCAAATATCCCCACGAATACATGGAGTGTTCCACAGCAGGCTCTCCTTTTCAGCGGGGTCTGACAGTTCTTTGCAGCGGCTACATAAAACTCACAGATAATGGTCACGTTGATGAGGTTTATTAGAGAGGTCAACAGGCTACAATTGAGGTGAGAAATACTCAGGGGACAGTTGTCTAGTTAGGACAATTTCTTCTTTACTGTGCTTATAAGCAGGCCTCTCTCTGGCCTGGCCTCTGCCACGTTGGGATAATATTACAAAATATGTGTGGTTGTTAATAAATGCTCAAAGGGCATACCACTCCATCATAAGCCTCCATCTGAAGGCGCTCAGCTCTGGCTCCATAGGTCAGCAAAAGTGGCTCCAATTAAGTTCCCAGAGGCACCCCACACCACAAGCCAGCCTCCTGCCCACAGCACTCAGCTTGCCTTGCTCCATGGTGTGGGCTCGGAAGTTCACCGCTCTGTCAGGCTCCTGATTCTGCTGCTGCTCCTGCTCCTCGGCCACTCCACAGATGTCAAAGCTGTCCCCTGGACCAACAAGGGTCAATGTGAATGGATCTCCGACAGCAAAGGGTATGCTGCACGCCTGGCTCTTCCCTGTTCCTGGTAGTGAGATCCCCCCTTCCTGCTTCAGAGCTGGCTCATTTCACACCAAGCAGGAGGACAATCACAATTACCCTTGTTAACAATAATTTACAATGGAACCAACCACACAATCCAATCGATATATCCCCGCCTCCATACCCACACCTGTAAAAAAAAAAAAAAAAAAGAGGGTCATTTGGCGAGGCTGCAGCTACAACAGCCACCTTAAATACTTCACTGCATTGTATGCATGCAAGGGACAAAGTCATGAAAACTTAGACATAAGCAAACACTTCAGGGAATGAGGCACTGGGCCTGGCGGCTTGGACCCTTGTCTCAGAGAACACTAAGTTCTGTTGAAATCACATAGCTCACAAACACAATGTTTTGCAGACTACTTTAGTGAGCATCGACAGGGTTCATTAAACCTGTGAGCAACAATTCATGCATTGTGGTTCAGAACTGACCGGTTCTCATGTAATTTCCTTTTCTCAACAGGGTTTTAAATTATACCATTGACTAAATTAATGACACGATCAATAAAATGTCCTTATGCTGCAGCGGGATGATTGATAATGTTCTCCCACATAAAATGACAATAATATTTCTAAGGTGAACCAGAGATATGTCTGTCATAGATGTAGGAATGGATTTGAGGCTCACACTTAATTCTAGTCCCAATCTAAGAACAGTTAGTTCTGATGCCATGGCCCTGTTTGATGCTCACTCCCATGAAGAGATCACTGAAGATATAGGATCAATAGCAAAGTGTGGAAAAGAAACTAGATGGCACCCAGTTATCAGCAGTAATAGCATCTGGGGTCTTAAAGGCTTGTCTTCAAACAAGCAGCCACCTAAGTGAGGCATCAACTAGGCCCATCTGGAGAAGCAGCCCTGCCTGTGTGCTTCAAGGGTTGTGAATAATAAAATCCAAATCTGAAGGAGGGAATGGTACCAGAGCTTAAATTGTGAACACCTGGTTTGCAGAAGGCTATGGATGACAGTGGAAGCCTGAAAACCATTTGCACTGTCCACACATGGATTAAGTTTCTGGTAAATTCCCTCCATCTAGAGTTGAGGGATGTGAGTAACCTTGTTCTCAAGCAGACAGCATTGTAAAGTAGATTTGGGCAGATGCAGGTAGGTTGAAATGCAGTAGCATAGCATTGGCCTCTCTTTTGACTCATTTTAAAGTTCACAAGCTAACTCATTGTCACCTAACAACAACAACAACAACATTGTTTCTGTTCAACAAAAAAATTGAAGGGGAAATACACATGGCTTGAGCCTCTGGAGAATTCTCTCTGAGGTAGAGCAGGAATGTGAATAGCCTTACTAAGCTGCAGAGTGTGTTGGAAATAAGAGTATTGCAGACAAAGCTAGGTTAAAATTTAACACCTTGTCATTTGGGCTCCCTTTAGATTCGTGTTAAATTTGTTCTAGTGTTTAGTAATTTCTACTTTCTCTTAGATTGAGATTTTTGTTTTACTTTGTTTTTTTGGTTTGCTTGTTTGCTTTGTTCTTATTAATAGATCACTTAATTTGGGGTTCCTACAGCTCTTACCTGTCCATACATCAATTGTATCAAACACATGTATACATATGTTGGCATCTTCACTTTAAAAACATTCTCTTTCTGCTTGAGCCCTTAGTATTAGCATCTCTTTTCTACCCTCCCCCACACTCCCACCCTCATGGACCCCTGATAAATTATAAGTAATTCTTATTTTCATATCTTGTTTTTGTTAGTTTTCTGTTGATTGTATATATATTTCTGTATATGAAATCCAGGCAGAGTAGGTAAATCTATAGAGAGAGTAACTGGATTAATGGTTCCTTGGGGCCAATGGGAAGCAAATAAAAATGGAGCACAAAAAACAAAGAAAATGTGTTAAAATTAACTGTGGTGATGATCATACAGCTTTTCTGGATATGGCTGAATTATTGAATTGTATGATCTGTGAATTTTATGCCAACAAAACCATTAAAAAAAAGAGAAAACAAACTTGTGAGGAGTCATGTAATGTGCAGCCATTGGGTTTCCCTGTCCAGAGGAAAGAAGCATGGTGAAGATATGAAGACACAGGAACAGTAGTAGCCCAGTGGACAAACGGACCACACAAGCAACAACCTGCACAGCGCTGAGAACAGAACAATGATGGTGACCAGCTACCACTAGTAACTGCTCAGAAAGAGACCATTTTAGAAGATCCTGGATAGAGTGGAGGGGAAAATGAGGAACAATACACAAAACCACAAAAACGAGGGCGTATTGATCATAGAGACCAGGGGAATCTCCAGGCTATGGCCCTTTGTTAACCTTCGGGTCTGGACGTGAAGTTATCCCGGTGGCTCGGTTTTCAGCCAAACTGCAAACAGGTCTACAAGGAGAAGAATAACATTCATCAGGCACTTACACCTTAGAATAAGTGGCTATTTCAGATCAAAAGAGCAGCATTTCCCCAAGGATACAATTCAAAACGTTAGGAAAGAAGCAGGAAATGAGAGGAAACACAGGAAAGAAGTGGGATAAGTGATGATAAAGACGGTATTGCAACGAATGATATGATCAAAAGGGGTCTGAACTGTTGAATGCACAATTGATGATTTATTCTGTAAACTTCACCCAATTCACAAGGAGAAGTTCCAGCAAAGAAAGACATTACAAACATCTGGTTTGGGTTTTTGAGTCAAAACTGGAAAAAATTCAACTATCCATGACCGTTGAATTAATGAAGAAGTGGAAGTATATACGCACAATGAAATACAATGATTAAACAAATGGACAAAACCAGCTTGTAATGCAATGAATGAACCTAATGTATACAATATTGAGAGAAAGTCAAACTCTTCATACATGGTTCAATTTGAAACATGTAAAATGAACATATGGACTAACAGAAAAATCAGTAAAAGACCTCGGAATGTGCAAAAGAGATTATCGTGAGTCTTCTCAGCGAAATAATGAGCCTTTCATCAAAGTGTTTGATGAGTTAGTTGATTGTGCCAACCTGGCCGATAAACACAAGTGAGGTTAATTGAAGGGTGGAGGGATAAATGGCTCGGTGAGCCTCGCCTTTCTAGTTCTCTGGTCTCTTGCTTTCTGATGGTCGGACCAGGGTGCAGCTGCCTTAGCCAGTTCCCTGCTTTCGCTGGCAAGGCTCACTTCCTGCAAGACATCCCTGAGGAGAAGCCGCATGGACCTGCCCCGATGCAGGTGTTGGAGCCGCCGTGTGGAGACCCCTGCCAGCGCTGAGATGCCTACACTTTCAATGACTCAGCTATTCTCCTGCAGTCGGCATCTTTGTGTCTGTTTTGTGAGATGGAGGAGGACTTTGTGGATTGGTGTCAGACATATGGGTTAATGGTGGACTTGTGGGTTTGGGCAGCACTGGGTTGGGATGTTTTCTTTGCTGTGCACTTAACCTTTATATAAAACTCTATCTTATACATGAGTTTTTGTGGATTTGTTTCTTTAAAGTACCTAGACTATCACAGTGTTCTTCTAGATTCTCTAAGTTCATAGGAGCCTGCACTATCTTTGAACTTGTCAGTTCCATGTTGGGAGAAAGGCCTGGTGATCTCCTTCCACACAGTCCCAGCCTTTGCAAACCACACGGGTCACAGCTCTCCTCTCAAACACACGGGGTGACATGAACCAGAACCGACCTTGCAGGGACTGCTTAGACTTTTGGTTTTCTTCTTAACCATTTTATACAGCATAGAAAATGGATATTAATGGAAATTATCCTTGACAGTCGATATGCCAATGAACTTTTTCAGGTGGAGATCTAATTAATTATCGCCCTGTGAATATTGTTTAATGTTGACTGTTAACTAATTCATTTCTCCCTCTCCATTTGCCTGGTAGGCTCCCCCTTCGTAGGGTCTTTTTGAACTGTGTTTTGTTGTTGTCCTTTGTAGCCTCTTCTCGGTTTTCTCAGTTATCAATGAGTTAAATAAAAACCTTTGACACTAAAGCATGTCCCATTTGTGGGACAATCATGATTTTACTCCATTGTAAAGATGATTTTGTAACAGGAATAATAAACCCACATAGTGGTTGGCACTGAAGAGCGGTTAGTGACTTGAGGAGACTTGAACCATGGGAGTCTCGAGTGAAGGACTGACTACACTGATTAACACTTTGAGCGGCCAACTGGGGCTCTTCGCAATTTTCAGATGGCATCTTGTGCTTTAATAAAAACCTCATTTCAAATTAAGGAATAAATAGAACACCAAAAGGTGTGCAGTGCAAATGTCTCTCCTCAGCTAATCACTCCCCACCTCATCACTAGCCAGTGCTATTCAAGTTCTTGAAAGGATTCTTCCAGAAGGTTTTCAAAGTACTGTACATACAAATAAATCAGGATACAGACTCTTGTGCCCCCACCTCGTCTTCACACAAAAGATACGATAGACACACTGTTCTGGGCCTCTTATTTTTCACTCAACAATGGCTCTTAGAGAGCTCCTCTTATCAGTACATGGAGAGTCTCCATTCTTTCTCACAGCCCCATTGTACTTCAGTAAATGGTTGTGCCACACTTTTTAAAAACCAGCCCTCTCTATTGATTGGCATTTGGGTTGTTTCTAATCTTTTGCTTCATAGGCCCATGGAGAGGTCCTAGATAATAAGAAACCGACATGAAGAAAGGGGAACGGGGGCCTGGGAGTCTGGAGTAGACAACCGTTGTCAGGAGCACAAAGACCATGAAGACTCATTGGGGTGGGGAAAGTACCACGGGGGTAGGAGGATGGAACACCAAGGTTTAACTTTATTTTTTTTTCCTTCTGCATTATTTTGTCCTCCACCAGCCTGGATACTTTTTCTTTAACTAGCAACCTATCTTAACAAAGGAAAGTGAGCAGAGAGTGCCGTTTCTCCAGTGAGGCTGAACACACTGCACAGCCCATTAACAACCCCATTGTCATCAAGTTCAGACTCACAGTAACCCTGTAGGACAGAGTGTGACTGCCCCGGAGGATTTCCTAGGCTTTATGGAAGCAAACCAGTTCATCTGTCTCCCACAGAGTGGCTGGTAGATTTGAACTGCTTTTAACCAGTGCACTACCGGGGCTCCTTGCAGGGTCTGTAGCACACTGTTTCCAACACTGGAGTTCCTCTCAACTCTGGGACAGATCAGAAGAGCTGATTCTAAACAGTTAATACTTTATCTCCAGGAATAAAATGTCAACAGTCTCCAGCTTACCACGTACCCTAAAGCAAAGAGGAACTAGCTTGCTCAGGTGGGCCACCAGAGGCTATGGCTCCCAGAGCCACCGCTCAGCAGAGTGACAAGTCCTATTTGTAATTTTCTCTTATTTCCCACTCCTCCAGGACAGCACTACCCTGCTCCCTCTTCCTAGGCAAAATGTATTTTATCAATGAAGCGCCATGTGCTTTCAGCTCTAAAGAAGTCCAGTATGAACTGGGAAAGACAAACCGATTGTTCTCATTTGCACAACTGCTTGAAAAGAAAATGAGATTACCAGCATCCAGGGAAATTTGAATTTTTCCCCAGGCAAGAAGAATTGACTTGCTCTGCTCCTGGATGAAGGTAGCAGAGGATTTACTGCTCGACCCAGCCGAAAGTAAATAGGGAGCCTCATAAACTCGGGCAATTTCAATACACATATGCACACGCACCAGGAAATGTTCTGTGCTGTGATGTATGCAAATGTGTTCCTCCATAATTAAAAGGTAATTGGGATCATTTTAGTAGCCTTTTCTTCCTCTTAGATTGCCTCAGTGACAGACCTCTGTCACATCAATTTGGGGTGTTAATATATCAGTTTCCAAGACTATATTGTCTTCAAAATAACTTGGCTGCTACAGAGGCTGCCTTGGGAAGGCCAGTCTCCAAGGAGGAAACCATCTAACGGCCAGTCCATTCTGATCTCCCCGTTATTGATGTGCAGAAAAAGACACATTCACTTTTAATAATAGGGCTCTCTTTCATGCAAAGAAAGTAGAGGATTTCTCAGAATAAATAATTCATGCCCCTCCAAGCTCCCTGAGAATAAATTTGTTCCTTTTCTATTTTGTTTTTCTTCAAGATATGACATCTTAGGAAGAAGAGTCTGGGAGACAGATAGCACTTTCTGCTTCTGTGGGTATAAACACGCCGAGTGCTTCATTCCCCAGTGCAACAAAAGCTCCAGATCAACAGACAAGCGCTGAAACCCTTTTCCCACCAGACAGTAACCATGCCATCTCAATGTCCTCTCAAAAGATAGCATCTCATAAACATTCTCGGCAAAGTGATGTCAGTTTTCCCTTTATCTTGCATGAGCAACATCACTTTAAGAGGCTAGGGTCTTAACCAAGTGCTGCATGAAATTAATTGACCAAGTTAAGTAGATAGGTATAACTCCTGCTGAACATTCCAAAATTTCTGTATACTTGATGCATTTCCTCTCATTAGACATTGAAAGAAAAACTAAGCATAGTTTTCCAATAAACTACAGGGGGTTCTCAAACTTTATATGTATAGAAGAACACTCAAAGAAACTACACAAAGTACAGGTTCCCAGGTAGCGGCCCGACAAGTTCCTATTCGCTTGGTCTGCTCTATGGCGCAAGCAGAAACGCAGTGGCAAATAGCAACAACAGTGGACTGAAACTTACCAAGGATAACGAAAGGTATGCAGGACCAAGTGGCATTTCTTCTATTACACATATGGTAGCCCTCAGTCACGGCCAACTCTCAGGCAGCTGACAATGGCAAACGCCATGGCTTAAGAAACACTGCATTCCACCAGCCTGTAGGGTCATGAGGTGTCAATGGGATCAGGTATCAGGCATCAAAGACCCAGAACAAAAAAAAAATCATATCATTGTGAATGAGGGGGAGTGTGGAGTGGAGACCCAAAGCCCATCTGTAGACAACTGGACATCCCCTTATAGAAGGGTCACAAAGAAGAGACAAGTCCGTCAGGGTTCAGTATAGCACTGATGAAACATACAACTTTCCTCTAATTATTTAATTCTTCCTTCCCCAACCCCCCACTCTCATGACCCCAATTCTACCTGATAAATCTGGCTAGATCAGAGCATGTACATGAATACAAATAAGAACTGGAAACACAGGGAATGCAGGACAGATAAGGCCCTAAGGACCAATGTTGAGGAGCCATATCAGGAGGGTAAGGGGAAGATGGGGGGAAGAAAGGGAGAAATTATTACAATGATCTACATATAACCCCCTCCCAAGGCGATGCACAACAGAAAAGTGGGCAAAGGGT
>NW_022106084.1:6081007-6089129 GCF_000313985.2 Echinops telfairi
CATCACCCTTTCCTGGGGAGAAAGACAAGGATTTCTATTCCGGTTAATAGTTACGGTCTCAGAAACTCACAGTGGTCAGTACTACCTTATCCTGTAGGGTCACTATATGGTCAACATCCACTCAATGGCAATGAGAATGTGACTTAATATTATATATCAAGGTTTTCTGCCAAGTAAGATTTCTTTGCTCACTTAATAATATTGGCTGTAACTCTTTATTTACCCTTCAATGAAAAATGACATACTTAGAGTCATAAATTTCAGTGTAATTGAAACAGAAATAGAGAAATGTCATAAAATCCATTTTCCAAGAATACGAGCTTAAAATCTGGGGCATTATCAGTTTCGTTGAATAACTGTTGAAAGCTATCTACCCTTTTCCAAGAAAAAAGGTACACCCACAAAAATTTGGCACCATTTTGGTAGATTCACAGATGTCAGATTGGAGACTTCCACACTAAATGAATATGTTGGGGTTTCAAGTTTAGGACAAACTATATCGGATTTTGGAATGTAACAGCAGTAACTTTTGTGAGGAAGTCGTGGCTGCAACGAAAAGTGTTGTCAAAGACATGAAGACATGAGACATGAGAGAGTTGCATGAGACATGAAAAGAGTCTTCCAATTCCCAGAAACAAAAGACACGTTCTAGTAAGTATAACACCCCCAAACTTGCTGAAGCTTAATAGTTAATGCATATAATCCATAAGAATCACCGGAGCAGGTAATTTTAAACCTAGCATGCAAGAATTTAAGAAGAAAAATAGTATGAAAGGGTGATATTTTTATTTGGTTTTCTTTGCTTCCTAAAATAAAACTGAAAATTTATCATTTTGCAGGTCACTTGGTTTTACGCATGCACAGTAAGGTATATTGTTATGTCTTTGTGACTGCTTCCTGCATGAACCCCCTATTATGTCATAAATAATAAGTCAGTAGAGGAGAGGAGTTCATGTAAGGTCTAAACAGAGCAAGAAAATTCCATGAGGATATTAAATTTGCTCATCATGTATAATCTACGTGATCGCACAATTATAGGACTGGGGAGAGCATGTCTATGCAGGAAAGCAAGCCTCTCTAAAGAAAGGTATTATATGAATGCAAAGCATTGCTTCATCATATTAAAATGGAATTTCATTGCCATCTATTTCACAAGAGTCTAGAAGAATTAACACACATTTTAAAGACTTTATGTACATTATATGCATATTATATAACATATTAAATAAATTTTTTAAAGCACATGGAATTGCTTGCATAGGATATACTGCAATGGACAAAAAAAAATTAAAAGACGAGAGAAAAGAAAATGAAGTGTCAGAAAGGTTGACTCAAAGAAGTACAAAAAGACAGAGGTTGAAGGTTTAATAAGGGGTACCTCTAGTTGCCTCTATCTTGCAAGAAGCTATGCTCCCAAACTTACTGGGTTAATGTCACAATTTTCTTTTGACTCAGTGATATGCTGCACAAGACCTCTCGAGGGTCTTGAAAAGCAAGGCCTTTGAGGACTAAAGTGTGCCTGATCCAGGCCATGGTATTTCCCATTGCCTCATGTGTATATGAAAGTTGGACATTGAAAGACCGAAGTGGGAATAAGGACATTTGAATAAGAAAGACTGAAGCAGAATTGATGCATTTGAATTATGGTGCAGGAGAAGAATATTGAAAGTACCGTGGCCTGATAAAAACACAAGCTCACCTGTCTTGGAAGAAGTACTGCCAGAGTGCTCCTTAGAGGCAAGGATGGCAAGACATCGTGTTTCATACTTTGGACATATTGTCAGGAGAGACTAGTCCCTGGGGATGTTCCCTTCTTGGTTTGCCCCACTGTGGGGTGTTCAGACCTAACCCCTGCCACGTGCCCCCAGTATTGTCCTCTGTCACAGCATAATGCTATAAATCTTAAAGAGAGCAGATGAGCCTCATCATTCTCCTAAAGAGCAACTGGTAGGCTTAAAAGCCCAAACTTGCCCTGAGCAGCCTAACACATACCCAACATCACCATCATGGCCCTTTAGTCTTAGGGTAACCATAGCGCCGGTCGAGTCTAACAAGGCTTCTTAATATCAAGTGTCAAATTATCTCCAAATATTTTAATTATATCCAAAATGAAAACTCTACAATATTTATAACACTTCATATCCAACCCTAAAAAAGGTAAAATTTTCCATGTTTTGCACCTAATCAAAAATTACCAAACATATCTGATACCTAAAAGAAAATTATCAGAAGTATAAATATGTGAACCCTATTGAGAAAAATCAATCAATCAAAACTGACCCAGAATTGACACTTAGTAATTAGAATTAACAGAAAGGAGTGTGAAATGGTTTCAATAATGATAACTGGTATTTTCAAGAAGCTAGATGACAAATGGAAAATGTTAAGTAAAGACATGCTTGAATTTTTAAAAAACACTAAATTTTAATGGTTTAATATTCTGTTCTTTCTCTTAGACTGAGGTCTCTACCAGTTTCGTACGGTCATTGTGAATGGATTTTTGTTTGGTGTCTGCCCCATTCTTTTTTTTTTCTTTTTTTAATCATTTTATTGGGGGCTCATACAACTCTTTTCACAATCCGTACATACATTCACTGTGACGAGCACATTTGTACATTTGTTGCCATCATCATTCTCAAACATCTGCATTCTACTTGAGCCTTTGGTATTAGATTCTCATTTTTCTCCTCCCTCCCTGCTTCCCCTCCCTCATGAACGCTTGATAATTTATAAATTATTCGTATTTTGTCATGTCTTATACTGTCCGACATCTCCCTTCACGGTAGTTATCTGTATAGGGAAACTGGGAGAGATGGAAGTATGAGGACAATCATGGGATTGATGAAAATCATGGACATGGAAGGGGAAGGGGGAGGAAAGTGTTGGGAGACCAACGTTGATGTGTAAGAGAAGGGAAAGCAAGTTCCAGAGTTGATTGCAATGATAACTGCTGGGCCCTTCTTGATAGGGTTTAACTACTGAATTGTATGATATGTTCATTATAGCTCAATAAAAATAAAAAGACAGGTCAATACGGAGTTCAGAGCAGAACTGGTTCAAGACATGGGAGGGCCCTGAACACAGATAATTTGGGGTGTCCTCTCTTTATACATGTGAATGGCATGTGTATATTAAATTAAAGTAGAGTGCACATATATTATTTTGTGTGTGTGTGTAGCTTAGCTATCCATGATATAATTCTTAATGTTGCTATGATACAAATGAACTGGATCATTAAATTTCAGTACATAAGGGATACTAAGATTTTTATTATAAACCACATGGGATATGTGAATTATATGCCAACAAAACTATTAAAAAAAATAGTACTTGCTAAGTGTACCAAAATACTACTAATAGCCTAACTGAAATTTCATTAAAAAGATCTTGATATTTGTAACTCTGGCAGCATAACATCCTAAGGGTCTGTGTGTGTGTGTGTGTGTGTGTGTGTGAAGTGATATAACTTCATTTAAAATGCTAATTACACAATCTTGAACCTTTGTCCCTGGGGGGTTGGAAGAGAATTAAGGTGAAAATAGAAGATGAAAATGTCTCTGTTCGTATTTTATTTCATTTATTTTCTTTTTGGCTCTTTTTTTCTGTTAACCGAACAGCGAAAGAAACAGCAACCTAATCTTGAGCTCTTTTGCTCACTGCACTGGCCGCATTATTGATCTGGAATCATAGTGTATATAAAGCAATGTTTGCTTCAGTGACTTCAAGCTGCACTCCAAATAAAAGAGTGTCTATATGAAGACAGATGACTACAAAGGTAAATTTCACAGAAAATAATGTTTTAACTTCATTCTCTTTTCCTTCCCACTCTCCCTTTTCTCATAAGGAAATAACATCTCATCTTAGTTCATTAGGCTAGATTATTTTTTATTACTTACCTTATTTAAAGATGTTTGTTAAGCCCTTTTTTGAAGAAGTAGGATGCTGTGCATGACAGAAGTGCCCTAAGAAAAGCAAACTGTGTGAAAATTCAACAGCCAGATCTATTATTTGCATAATTGTTGTAGCATCAAATCTGGCTCATACTTTCCCTGTAGAACAAAGTAAAACTGCCTCATAGGGCTCCCAGTGCCGTCATCTTGAGGAACAAAGACTACCATATCTTTCTCCCACAGAGCAACTGGTATATTAGAACTGCCTACTGAGATAGTTAAAACTTATCGTGCCAACCTGGCTGATAAGCACATATAGGGTTAATTGAAGGGCAGAGAGATAAATGGCTCGGTGAGCCTCGCCTTTTGAGTTTTCAGGTCTCTTGCTTTCTGATGGTCGGACCAGAGTGCAGCTGCCTTAGCCAGTTCCCTGCTTCAGCTGGCAAAGCTTACTTCCTGCAAGACATCCCCGAGGAGAAGCTACATGGAATGACTCTGATGCAGCTTGGTGCTGGAGCAGCCATGTGGAGACCCCTGGCAGCTCTGAGATGCTTACACACTCACTGATTCAGCTTTCCTCCTGCAGTCGGCATCATTGCGTGTGTTTTGTGAGATGGAGGAGGACTTTGTGTATTGGTGTCGGACATATGGGTTAATGGGTTAATGTTGAACCTGTGGGCTTGGGCAGCACTGGGTTGGGATGTGTTCTTGATGTACGCTTAAACTTTGTATAAAACTCTCTTATACATATGAGTTTCTGTGGATTTGTTTCTCTAATGTACGCAGACTAACACATCTACCTATCTGTTAGCAGCCATGTGCTATTAAGCACTGGATTACACTGCTCACCAGGGCTCATTTAAACCAAAATAAAATGCACTGCCATTGAGTCAATGCTGACTCATAGCAACCCCCTATGAGCTTGCAAGATTGTTTCCAGGAGTAGAAAGCCCAGTCTTTATTTCCTACCTTTTTTTGCTATCTAAAGGTAAATAACTCCACCTAGAATTTAATGAGTGGGAAATAAGGAGAGAAAGATGGAGTGGTGGTATCAGATCCCTGAGCATGTGTGAATTTAGTTGAAGAGTTGATATTGAACAAGGGGATGAATTCGATCACCTGGGTTGTGGATGCCAGCAATAAGAAATGGCAAAGACAGAATGGTAGCTCAGTGGTAGACTTCTCTCCTTCTGTGTGAGAGACCTAGGTTGATTTTCCAGTTCTTGTATCTTCTGTGCAGTCAGCACTCAGCCATCAGTGGAGGCTTGTGTGTTGCTATGATGTCGAAAAGGTTTCAGCAAAGCTCCCAGACAAGAGGGACTTCAAAGAGAAGTATGGAGATCTATTTCTAAAAAGTAAGCCAATGAAAACTCGTTGGGTTGCAGGGATTTTTTTATCCCCAACCCATCACGGGGATGGCACAGGGCAGGTAGCATATCCTACCATTGTACATGGTGTGGCCATGAGTCCTTGGTCAACTGGACAGCAAATAGCAAGAACAATAATAAATAGCACCAATAGAAAAAGAAGGATATTACATTTCAGTGGAGGGTTGGGAGTAAGTGCAAGAGGTAAATAAACTTAGATAGGAGATTACACCAACTAGCTGCAGGTATCTTTAAAAGTTCAAAAATTAACTACAGAAAGTATATAAGCACAATCTCTCCTGGCACCTATCAGAGTCTAAAGAGTTTTAGCTCTTTAGCGTCTCTCCTTTACAGCTTCCAAGTTAGCACACAAAGATAAAGAATACCGCCACCAAGGGCATGTTCAGGGCAATAATAATTAAAAATTAACTAATAAATAAACTGGAAAAAAATCCCTTATGAAGACCCCCAAATGTATTGCCAACATTATCAAGTCCTCATCTAACTAGCTCACATTCATCCAGAATAGTAAACCCTACAAGGTACAACAAATGCAACTTGTCAAGTTTCAAAGTAAGTACACCCTAGTGAGTGCCATGAACCCATAATAGGAAGGCAAAATATAATTGAATCATCTGAACATTCAAGATGAACATTTTACAGCTTCAAAGAACTATGATTTTATATGTGAGCTGGGGAAGAGAATGCATGATGGATAGAAATTTTTGATTGCTTACAATTGCAATAAATAAGAGATTGCTATATTTTTTCAATCCCCAGGTTGAGCATATAGAGGAAACTGAGATGCAATGAGGTCAATTTATCATATGATTCTGGCAACACCTATATTGTTACACAAACAAAACCATGTCAACCTGAATTATAGCCAAACCAACTCTCCTTTCTTCGATTTGAGCTCTAGCGCCATATATTCTGGCCTGTAACAGGATACTACCTGGTCGTGAGTTAAGTCAGTAAAAATTATTAAAACACCGGGGCTTACGCATAGCCTATAGTGAACACAGATGATTGAGGGAAAAGTGAACATTTCCCAACCAATTGTTAAATGCAAGTGTCCGCCTTCGAAGTTTCTTAAGTCCCTGTGAATTATGTTTTGTTCTTGGTTGTGATCCAGTCGATTCCAACTCAGAATGGCCTGATGGACAACAGAAACCAACAATTCTGGTGCTTGGCCATCTGCACAACCATGCCTACGTTTGAGCCCTCTGCTGCCGCCATTGTGTCCATCCATCTAACTACGCTCGTCTTCGTTTTTACTGACCAAGCAAGCTGTCCTTCCAGAGGCACTTTTGCTAATAGTGCATGCACTCAAAGAATACTCCATACAGGATTCTAAGGGAGATCAGACGAGCAGTGGAGTCAGTAAATGTTAATATTTGCTAAGTTGAAGGAGCACCTGTAGGCTGAAAAGTCAAACCAAGAGACATAAAACATTGATCCTCTGCAGGCCTCCAAGCACTTACCAGAAGGAGACACAATCCGTGCTTCTTTTTCTAGGTTTCTTGTCCCTTTTGCTTCCCCATGTTCATATATATTATAGGAAACAAATACGAGAAAACATAGATATTAACATCAAGGCAAATAATAAACTGTTAAATCTTACTATTTGTTACATTAAACGAAGGATATGACTTTCTCATGATGTAATGTTTACATGTGATAGCTACTTGGATAGAAATCTCCAATAATATTTGTTAATTTAGCCTGTGTAAAAGGCAGGAATAGGGGAGTGGTGTCAACGAGGACTGAGTGGAATGCTTTGTGTTTGGCATATGAGGAAAGACAGAGCCGATCCATAGGATAAGAGCTATCGCTTTTTCTACATGCGCTTACGCGGCTGTATTTCCAACATCACTAACCCTTCTATCAACTTGCGAGGCAAATATTATTGTCTCCATTTTACAAGTGCAAAAACAGAGGCTCCGTTCAAATATGTGCACCAAAGTCATATTTAAACAAGTACATATCTACTACCAAAGACAAAGTTTGTTTCAATAGCCACGGATAGCAGAGCCTGGGAGACATGAAAAGGACCATTTAAGGAGATTAGAGACATCACAGAAATCCATTTTAAGCAAAGGAGTACTCACATTAGATCTATGTTTGCTGAAGATCCTTCAGACTGGAAAACAGTGATTGAAGGGGGTACAATTGTGAGCTCTCTCACAGAGCAAAGGCTCTGGGGCCTATGCTGTGGCCATGACTGCGTATGTGAAAAGGCAGAGGAAATGAGAGTGAGAGGTACACAGGAATAGAGGCAGCACAACTTGAAAATGCACTGGGCAGAAATTGCCTTTGTGGATCTGGTTCTCACAGCTCTTGCTTCAGATATATCAGATCTCTCTGTTAGTGAATGAAAATAAACAACAAGGCAGGTGCCTTGATAATGCCTCCCCCACTGTATGTATGTATGTATATGTGTGTGTGTGTGCATATGCATAAGCATATATATGTGTGTGTGTGTGCATATGCATAAGCATATACATATATACAACATATATTTATTCTGTCTCTGTGTTATAAAAAACATATGCTCTCAGTTAATCCTTATAGCTATAAATAGATATAGCTATAAGCCCATTTAAAGATAAATTAAGTGAAACTCTAAATTGAACTGGTAAAAGCATGACTCCAACTCTGTCTTATACAAAAAGCCTGTATTTTGTCTTGAGCTATGCTACTTTTGATAGCTATGCTACCTATGATAGTTACATAATCTGTTGTCAGTTTGAGGATTAAAGGGGTAGAGTCTAGCCTGTCAATCAGATCATAGCCAATGAGGCCTCTATGAGGGCATGGCAGCCTTCTCCTGAGGATTCTGGGAACTCCTGTTTTCCTCCCTGG
>NW_022106084.1:6089391-6091990 GCF_000313985.2 Echinops telfairi
ATATTGGACATATAGGCTAATATCAGATTTATGGACTTGATCTGGATTAGGCTGGGATGTTTTCTCAATATTCAATTGATCTTTTATATAAAGCTCTTTCTTGTACACTGATGTTGTCTCCCTGGATTTGTTTCTCTAGTCTACCTGGACTAACACACTACCTTCCCTGATAGCACATGTTCAAACGTCAGATAAGAGAACCCACACTAAAAGATTGCCCACTCTCATGTTACCTGACTTCCCATTGATGAAGCACTCAATCTTCAGGTGAAGAAATGACAGAGACGTTAAAAAGTTGACCTACAGCAAAGGGTGGGCTTGAAATGTTTAGGTGGGTTAAGTGGGCATTTTGACACAGTGGCCTGTCCTTTGTCATGTATAACTGTCGTGTTTAATGGACATCCTTGCAGTTTAAGATGACATTTGTAAAATAAAATTCTCTCCTAATGATGCCTTGAGTCCTTACACTTGACAGGAGAACCAGCGAGCCTGTCGGATCTTCTTTGGAAGTGATACTCTCTATTGTAATTTTGTTCCTGTACTTTTAAATTTTCTTTTAGTTTCACTGGAAAGGAATGATGATGCTTATTATTAAACATTAAATGTTTACAAGTTGCTTTGTTACAATAAAGCTAAATGTGTACACACATACACATATGAAAAAATTGACTTAATATCAACAAAACCCAACAGTAAATTCATGGGTTCTAGATTCCCATGCTGAGCTAACTGACCTACACAGGGCTTCCCTCTGTTTTCTATGTACTATCACTAAGGCAACAAGGTAATACGCCTACTACCCGAGTCCTTTCTTAAAAGAAATGCCAGGAGTGAAGTGTAAACTATTGAGAGGAAGAACAGCATCTAAGATTTCTGTAGTCTTTAGTTATTTCAGCATAAAGTGTGATTTTACTGTCTTTACAATGGATCTAAAATTTCCAGCACCCACTCAAATGAGGCCATGTCAATATGCATCAAGTGTCTACTCAGTATTTATCAAGCTATTTGGGTAATGTGCTAAGCACTGAGAAAAATACAGAGAGATTTACAAACTTATGAATTTGACTCCTGCCTTCAATGATAATAACATTAAGCAGAGGAAGGCAAAAACGATGAGCCCAGCAAGGCTTTCTCAGGTCATTAAAAATGAGATTTCTCAACACCTCCCACCTCCTATGTCATCGTGTAATCTGGAAAGCGCTTCGGGAGATTACGATCATGACATGAAACTGCATCTGTTGTTTTAACCACGTTAACCAGCCTCAATTCCTTCAATAACTCTTTACATAACATGGCTTTAAAACACATTCATCCGATAGCCAAACGTCGTTCAGTAAACTGGGTTCTCAAAATCTACATTAAAAACACCATCACCCCAAGACTGTTTCTCCCAAAGCATTGTCAGTGGTCTGAGAAGAAAGACAAGAAAGAAATTGTGACTCTTCACTCTCAGGTAGGTAGATGCCATAAAGTCAGCTCCGACTCACAGTGACCTGATGTACAACCAAACAGACACCACGGGTCCTGTGCCATTTTCATAATTGTTCTTATGTTTAAGCGCAGTGCTTCAGTCACTGCGTCAATCTATCTTGTCAAAGGCCTTCTTCCTCTTTTTGGCTGTTCCTCCATGTGCCAAACATGATCTGCTCCAGGAACTGGCCTCTCTGAGAACATCTGCAAGCCACATGAGACAGACTCCCCATCTATGCCTCTGAGGAGCATGCTGGTTGTACTTCTTCCAAGAGGTTTGCTTGTCCTTTTGGAAGTCCGTGGTACTTTTCTTCACCTCCTGTAACATTCCCTATCTCACTTTACACCAGTTCTCAATTCCTAATGGATTCCTGGGAAAATGAAGTTACTTTAACTGTTCTTTTTGTTTTACACCCCACTTGAGTTCATCAGAAGTCATGTTGGCTGGACTTCCAGAACACGGGCTACCAACTCCTAGGACCATTCATCACGTGGTTGCATTTTGGTCCACGTGTGAGGATTTCGATTTTCTTTACACTGAGTTGCAATCCATACTAAAGCCTGCAATCCTTGATTTTCATCACCAAGTAGTTCAAGTGCTCCTCACTTTCAGCAAGTAAGGTGTGTTATCTGCATGTCACAGATTGCGGATAAGCCTGTCAAAAAGGACATTGCAAGCTCTGTCTTGAAGTATAATGCTGTCTACAATAGCATAATGCCTATCCTCATACAAGGAGATTCAATCAATACTATGATACAACTCCAACTATTACACACATTTCTGCACCAACCACAGAAACGAGTGATGAAGAAATCGAAAAATCCTACTGATGGCCGCACTTGGAAATTGACCAAACATGCAGTCAAGATACATTGATAATTATTAGCCAAGGGAATTCAAACGCTGGAAACAAAGACAAATGAACAGTAATTGGAAATGTCCTTTTTGATGATGATGCAAACCCCATTCTTGATGTGTCATTACAGTCAGAGTGAACCACAGGCTTTTAGGATTCAAGATGGCCAATACCAGTCCATCTCAGCTCAATAGCACCTAGAATACCCATCTTTATGTGTTCCGTTTCATTTTTAACAACTTCTAATTTTCCTAAGTTCATACTTCACACAT
>NW_022106084.1:6093071-6094211 GCF_000313985.2 Echinops telfairi
TTCAAAGCCACCAGCCTCTCCTCAAAAGAAAGATGGGCCTTTCTACTCTCGTAAAGAGTTATGATCTTGGAAACTCACAGGGCAAGTTCTACCATGTCCTATCGGGTCCTTATAAGTCAACACTGTAGTAGGCAGTGAGTAATAATCCCACCATTACTACTCTGGATTCATTTTTAGCTTCAGAGTAATCTAATTTCAGTACCACCATTCCCTCAGCTTTCATTCATTCTTGAACCCCTACCCTGTCAGTCTGTTCTCACCACAGATTTGAGCCTTTGACCTCCAAGTTGCCAAATCCTGAAAGTTTCAAGTCTCAGTCCTTATTAATGAAAATGCACTCTTTGAGAAAATTCTTCCTTTCTTTCTCTTTGAAATTGGTTGTCATCAAGTGATGCTGACTGTGTATGCCAGAGTAGAACTCTGCTCCATAGGGCTTTTAATGGTTGATTTTTTTTTTTTTCAGAAACAGGTTGGCAGACCTTTCTTCCATGATGCATTTAGGCAGACTCCACCTGTAAGTTAGCAGCCAAGAGTATGAACTGTTTGCACCACCCTTTAGCATTGGCTATTTGTTATTCTTCTTTGCATATTCCTACTGCTATTCTATATCCACCATACTAGTGTTAGTATCCCAGATCTCTATCTGAACTCTGTTCTTGCTTCATTTTCAGCTGCCACCCCAAGAGGAACGACACAGTGGTGCGTTCACACTTGGAGGTGCAGAGCAGGGCTCTTGGGATTCCACATGTCCAGCTACCAATGGTTTATTACTGTAGATCTTCCCAGGAAAACTCCAACTAAACAGATTCTTCAAAGTTATTTTGCCTCCCACTTGTCCTCTCACATTAAATTGCTGTCTACCAAGTCACACTGGTTAGAATTCTAGAAAGCATGACCTCAGAACTCCTCATTCTCCTTTCCCCTTCTCACCTCCTCCTTCATCTAATCCCATTTCTAATGATGACAACTCCTTAACAACTCCAAAGTATGTCCCCATCTTTCCCTCACTGCTTGTCCTGCTTGAGATGACAGCCATGTCAACCATTTCATTGGTTTCCTGGAACCAGTCTGTCCATCACCCAAAGCCAGAGTAATCTTTCAAAATTATATTACTGATTTCATCATTTTCCTACTAAAAAA
>NW_022106084.1:6095907-6126582 GCF_000313985.2 Echinops telfairi
CTGCTGTAGGAGAGAGCTCACCAGTGTGTGGGCTTTAAAAATCAGACCAGTATTTTCGCTCCCTTCGAGAGGGTAAGAGTCCACGTCAACCTCTCCCTGGGTCAGTAGCCCCAGGGACCTTTTGGCTTCTTGGCTTGAGGCTGTTCCTCCCTCAGCAACAGTCTTCTCCTCTGTGTATGTCTGTTCTGCATTTTTAAGCATAGAAGTGATGTGAAAAATAACTCACCCTACTTGTACGATCTAATTAACCTAAAAACAAAACTCATACTTCCCAATAGGCTAGGACTTGCTGGCATAAGGGGTAGGATAAGATTTACTGGTATAAGGACAAGACATAGTTTGGGGAGACACCGTTCAGTCTGTCAGAGTTACTAACGGTGGTTTTAATGGGATTAAATTCAAGAACTCTCAGCGTCATGGGAAGCAGTTCCTCCAGGCCAAAGCCATACGCTCATTTAACAGAGAGAAAGGTTTTCTCACTGTCTCATCAGTTCCTACCATCCCAACATTTTCTTAATGGTCCCAGTTTCAAAACCAATTAACTTAACAGAAAGGGAGGGGGTGGGCGATCAGAATTGTATAGCTGCCGAGTTGTGCATTCTTTTGCTCATCAGATCAACATTACACCATGTGCCCCAGGCATTTCGACTAACCCTGCCACACTGTCCTTGCTCCAGGCGAAGTGGAGCAATCTGTTAGAGTGTGTTGCTGGTTCACCACACATTTTGGATCAAGCTGCATGGGAGCAGCTTTCTAATTTTGGCTGGTGCTATAAACTTGATTCAGACTGGTCCTACGTCTTTTTGAACTTCAGCTTTTCTAACACGACATATGCAATTTTCAGCATCCTTGTCTTCGAGGCACTGGTTCCTTAACCTTCCTTGCATCTTTTGTCTTTGTCCTATTAAAGGCAATACCCGTCTTGTCCTGTCTGTCTACAGTGCATAGCTTCTGGAATGTTTCGACCATTCTGCTAACCTGACAAGGATAGCAAACACGTGCGAAGCCTCGCCCACCGCTCATCTTCCCAAAGGCTACAGATTCCCCTGTCTCTAACTACTAGCACATGGCACGAGTCTGTGCTTTGGCAGGTTCTGCAGATGTCCTCACACTGCTCAGCCAGGCCCCTGACCTGGTGAACCCAGAAAAATCATGTCCTAACACCCTCGTCTGGGTCGTTATCCTTCGCCTGAACATCAAGCCCCTTCTTACCTCTGAGCTATACGCCACATCCTGTAAGCGCTCTGTGTCCAAACTGCTACAAAATAGGATGGACTTCTGATCTCAAGACCAAAAAAAATAGTACAAGATAGTTTTTCACAGTACAGCAAAAGGAGTTTTCTTCTAATCCCCCAAAGGAAACTAGTGTGTGGATTTTCCCTTTGATCTGATGTCATTTGAAGCTACCCAGCTGCTTAGGCAAAGATAAAATAAGATAAAGTGGCCTCAGATCTTCTTTTCTTCTCCTGAGGAAGAGCCACCCACTCTCATGGTGCATGCAAATGGTCGTGGGGTGTGCACTCACTCACTGCCACCAAGTCAATGCCAACTCATCGTGACCCTATGCGACGAGGCAGAACTGCCCGGCGAGTTTCTGAGACTCTGACTCTTATGGGACTAGCTAACCCCAACTCTCCCCTAGAGAGGCTGGTGGTTTCGAATTGCTGACTTTATTTTCTAGTTAGAAGCCCAACTACACCACTAGGGCTCCAAAGAGTATTCAAGGGGCTCCAAAAGCTTTCTGGAAAAATTCCATTTTTCCACCAAGTTTTTTAAGACCCCCCTTGAGTATTTCCGTAACAACACGGTTATGGAATTCCAAGTTTTTATTGCCACCGTGTTCAATTTGTAGATGACCTCCCCATTCTGCCGCGTGATTCTCTGGATTTTCACTGAGTGAAAACAATCACTCCGCTACAGTATTCCAGGGAAGCAGCTGCAGCCTTCTTGCTTCCAGCCCCAGGAGGAAGCCAACCAGAAGAAGAGCGTGTAATAGAGATGAGGGGTCTGAACACCTGTCCTGCTTCTGGGTCCCGGGCTACGGGAACGGTTCTGTCTTCTCATTATGTAGACCAATTTATGTTGGCTCTAACTGTAGCCAAAGGGATCCCAATGGATACCTGTCAACTCCACTTTTTCTCCATTGCAAACTTCCCAATGTGTTAGGCTGCACATACTGAGGTAAACTCCAGGCAAGCCATGTGTCGCTTATATGATATCAACTTGTTTGAAAGATCTGGAAATATTGAGCTGATTTTAAGTTGCCTATTTACAGACAATCTCACTCAGTCAACTTTTTCTATACATGGCCGATCATGTTCATTCCATGTTTGTTTGTCCTGCTTCATTATTGTTTTGTGTTCTAACTTCGTTCTCAGCAAGTAACTTTAACTTCAATCATGAAGGTGCAGCACAGTTCCCTCCATTTACCACCCAGCAGAGGTTGAGCTAAATGTTCCTTAAGGCCCTCTCTAGTGGCAAAATTTATGACTCTATATAAGAGCCAGTTTCACTCTGTGCCAGAGATTACACATAAATGCTTTTCTTTCTTCTGAGGTTATGTCAGGTGGGACATCATCTAAATCTAAAACCCAAACCATTCCATTTAAGGTCCTTTCAGAACAAATAGAAGGAAAGCAAAAGACACAGCTGGAATGTAAGGTGTTTTTTTGGTATACAAGAGAGGTAGAAACGGCGTCTCGGTGCCCTGGCATCTATCATTTTTACTGCTCCGGACATTATCAGACACAATTGATTCCAGAAAGAACATACTCTAAGAAGAGTAATAGGCCTGGTGCATTCCACGAAGGGTAAAATAATAAGATCTCGGGTAAGTGAGACCTTGGTTAGTGTATGCAACACTGAGGTCTGGCATCTCTTACCAGGCTTGAATCCCACAGGCAAAAAAAAAGGAATCAATAATACAACACTTGATCCAGCATTGAAGCAAATTTGGAAATACCTAGTTTCACACCTAAGCAAAAGAAAATCTTGCAACACTGAGCAGAGCAGCACGATGCAGGTTTTGTTGTTGTGTGCATTGTTGTTTTTTAAAGTCTAGGGCTTTTCCTGTGATAGGGAAGAAAAAATACATGGGTTGCCTGTGTGTCTGTCCCCCTTGTTTCTACACTGTCACCAAGGCTGAGATTGCTGTACTGTGGAGGTTGATGCTAGCAGACCGCGGCCGCATATTGCTTGCTGAACTGCAATGATATAATTCAGGACAAACCTCTGCAGCCCTCATTATCTGCTGCTGGGCTCACTCCATGCCACCTCTGTTCCCTCCAGAATGAGGGGGGATTATTAAAGGTAATTCTACTAATTACAGCTTGGTGGAACACTTGAATAGGTCCAGAACCAGTGCCCCAGAGGAGCGAGCAGCTTGACGTAAGGAGGGGAGGGCTTTTATGATGTTGCTTGAAGATAATTATAGGTGTAGAACCCCATTCCAGAAAGCAGGGGGAACAGTTTTCAGCCAAGCCCAGACTGTTTTCATAATGCAGCCGAACGCGCTTTTAACATAAAACATTCACTGGTTTTCCCTGAGGAAGGCAATTCTCACAATGTCAGTGTACTAAACCGAGTCTCAGGCTTCCGGTCCCAAGTAACAACTCTAGTACCCACTGCAATCCTCCATCTTTTTGCCATGGTGGCCAGATGCGCCATCATTTCCTTTCCAGCAGGTTCTCCTTCTCGCACTTAGGAACACTCTCGTCCCTCTCAAGTGAGCCCTGCATTTTACAAAGGTGCCGTTACCTGCACTCACCTTCTCACAATGAAGAACCACAGTGGAGGTTGAGAACAAGGGCAATGACTCCGTCAGCATGGTGGACGGGAACATTTCATCAGGTCATCAGAGAAAGCGACCTTTCTCCTTAGAATATTATGACCTAGATTCATGACTCTCCAATAAGCATTCATAGCAGAGTGACTATAATTCTACAAAAGGGACTTGCGAGTACATTGTTAGATGGCCTTTGAGTGGGGTGATCATGGGCAATAAAATCTTCATGAGGGCATTTGCTTTGGTGAGCACTACTAGACTCTTAAGTTTTATCGTGCAGTGTGAGATTCCTCTACCTTCTGAGACGCACAGTGGCAGCCCGGGTTACTGGTTGCCAGGAGCTGGGTGCATCACTGTGAAAGTCACACCCCAGCAATTCCGATCTGTGGCAACCCAACAGAGAGGCAAGAGTTTAGCAGAATTATATACACATTTAATACATTTAATCTAGTACAATAATACTTTCTAAAATTATGGACTATGTACTGACAATAACCTTTACTGGTGTAAATGCTATTTTCCTCAGCTGCTAACTAAAGACTGGCCATTTGATTGCAGCCAGAAGTTCCTCGGAAGAAAGGCCTGGCCATATCCTTTGGAAAAATCAGCCACTGAGAACACGATGGAGGACAGTTCCACTAGCACATACATGAAATGGCCATGAACTCCTATAGCCATGGATTGTTGTCTAGTTTTGCATTTTATCTAAAAGAGAGCACCCATCAAGTTTCAATCTGTAACTTAACATCGGATCATTTTGTTTCCAATGCATGTATTTTCACGATGAGTGTATATTTATGAAAGCTATGATTGTTTTCATCTTTATAATAGCAATATATTATAAAGGAAATATACTTAATTTTTCTTAGCTGAGTTCAAGAGTTTTGGTGGTATTGTGGCCTGAGTTGGGCTGTTTATCACAAGGTCAGCAGTTCAAACCCACCAACTTCCCCTTGAGAGAAAGATAAGTCTTTCCCATAGAAGCATTTTCTATTCTGATCTATAAGGTCTCCCTGAGTCAGGAAATTTGGTTAGTGTTTGTTATTGTTGTTGTTGTTGTTGTTTTGTCATTTTCTTGTCCTTTTTGGCTGAGTTCATGTAGATAAAAACACTACTAGGTGAAAAATAATGCAGGTGGCATGGGATGCTAGTAAAAATAGTGGAAATAGTAGATGAATGTTTGGAGTTTAGGAAACACAAAGCCTATTAGAGATTTGGAGCAGAGTTTAGAGCAACAATAGTGCACCTGGGCACTATTGACATTCAGGGCTAGATAATTCTTTGTTGTCAAGGCTGCTCTGTGCACTGTGCACTGTAGGATGTTTCAGCATTTCTTCCTTCTACCCACTGTGACAACCAAACATTGCCAAATGTTCCCTGGGGGGCAAATCCTTCCCTGTGGAGACCCGCCAATATTGACCAGTAGGATTTCAAATCCTTATTTTAGAAGGCAGATAGGGATTAGTGGTAAACTCTGTGGCCATGACTGTGTGAAGTCCGGGTTCCAGGGGAAAAGTGCATCAATCAAAGCAGGCTTGTCTGTGAAGTCAGAGAAACTCGGAGAGATACATTTTAATAAAGAAAGAGACTCCATTTGAGGGTTTCTCCCATCCACAAGTTCATTCAAATCTATAAAGATCAAACAGAACATTTCTAAGAAAGGGTTCCGGATATGAATCCCCCAAATAAAACTGCTGAGGGTCTTTGCCTCTGCAATTCATTTCTCTCTCCAACCAGACAGTGGAATGGCTTTGTGGACCTCCAGGGAAAACAACAAAAAATGCACAAGATCAAGCCTGCCAATCCGGCATGCCTCGCTTGGCTGGACCGGCCTGGCTTTATTATGAGGTGTATGGCAGCCTAAGTATTTAATTTCATTCTTTTATTTCATGTTTTGGGTGCATGTGCCCAAAGGCCTTTGGACAATTGCCTTATTTTTTAATAAAGCTAATAAATGCCCATAGGAAATTTACCTATATCTAAACTGACATAACAAAGCTGGATACATCAGAGAGGTCAGAGCTGAGCGATTCCAGTAATTTATATAAACAGAGGACGCTGGCATGGATTTGGGCTGCCTGGAGTTATTACTCAGGCATTGGCAGCCTTCCAGGCTCTTCATAATTTTAAATAAATTCTGATCTTGGTGATGTATACTTATTGATCAAGTTTTCAGAAAGCCATCACCATGTAATCTTTGACTACATATTGATCTGAAATCTCCACAGTTCCTAAGAGAGGTCTGGCATTCCATTAGCTATTATCTGCACCGCAATTTATCCTTCTATTTGAATCGAGCCCGTGGATAAGTGACTCATTCTGTGGCATTGACTGTGGAAAGATACCTGAGAAGCACCTGGGAAATAAGACTCGGAGCTCCCATATCTCAACCACTATTCACTGAAGGGGGGGTGGGGGGAGCGGGTGCATTTTAGTCCTCAAATTTTTAGCTTCTTTTTATCATGAAAAAAGATAACTGCTGGCCTCTCTGCATAAGAAAATCTGGATTTTGAATTTCCAATTTCTGTTCTAAAAATATGCTTCCTTCCTATATGAAGAATCTGTGACAGATTTGTAGTCCATGGCTTGGAGTTTCTCTCGAATGAGTGGGTGACAAGCAGGTTTCAATGAGACAATCTTACTGAATTTTTCTTGTAAACAATGGGCCACATTTCTAAAATGCTTGGCAAAGTTAGACTAGCTGGGGGCCAGAGAATAGCTTTGCTATTTGCAGAGCTAACTGATTTGAAGAGATGTATTTGTGCAAACATTCAAGAAATACTTATTTAGTGCCCCTTCTCTGTGGGATCCTGTATTAGATGCTAAGATTGCAATGGTAAACCATAAGCCACCCCCACCTACCTCCTGCATAAAGTATTGTGTCAGCAGAAAAAGAGGATCACCCTTTGCAACCATGGCGGCACATAGCACTGAATGTGCAAGTGTCTCAGGACTAAGAGATGCTTCCTCCTGTTGTGCATATCGTCATTATGAGTAATAACCAACTAGCTGGCACCTAGCAACAACCCTGTTTCAAGGACAATGGTGGTTCTCACTTCCCATGTAATAGACCTGGGTTGGAGTACCAGTCAAAGCACCTCAAGTACAGCCACCTTTGTCAGTGGAGACATGGTGTGGCTGTGATATTGAATATGCTTTCATGGATCTTCCAGACCCAGATGGAATGGGAAGAATAATAGTCTATCAATCTACTTCTGCACATCAGCCAATGGAAACCCTATGGATCGCAACAGTATGACTCCATTGAGCACAGGGTTGATAGCAGCCAACGACAACCCTTATTTATCTCAGGTACTAAGAAACCCTGCTGAGTACTTCAAAACAAACTAAGACAATGTGTTCTACATATCTACAAATACGTGAACAAGACATTGGAATATTGGAATATCACTTTCATTCCACTAGCTACTGTGTCATTTAGTACTATCTTCAGAACAACGCTTCCAATGATTGAAACACACAAGCTCTATACTGTAATACTTTCACCTGGTATGACCTGTTCCCTCACCCATCTCTCAGAAGCAGAAGAGTCAGCATAGTGGTTGGGTGCCATGGTCAAGTATAGTAACAGAGCCATACAACCCAGTCAATACCAGTTCTACTCTATGACTCTCCCACGCCAGGTCAGCCTAAGAACAAAATCTGTAAGTGTGGCTTCAGAAATGTCCCTTCAAGGCCAAGTGTTCTCCATGGATCTAGAGCCTCTTACGATGCTATGTCATCAGAATTGCTTTCTCCTTGTATTTTTTCAAATGTCTCTAACTTATAGGATATTACAGTCTTGGGATTCGTCTTGGGATCCCAAGGCGAATATTCCAGTATCTAAAATCATGTTAGACAAAGGGTGGCGACTCAATTGACATGATAGCCGAAATGATGATTAAATTCTCCCCTCTAGGAAGGCAGTGAGAGAGATAACCCAAGCCGCTGCCTCTAGTTGGCACACGCAGCTTATTAGCAATCGTCTTGAGACCATGCCCTCAATACAGCCGTGACCTTAAGTAATGACTCGAATGCTGGACAATGAAAAGCAGAGGAGGGTGGAGAAGTCAAAAGCCCGACAGTCTCTCTGCCCAGCTGCAGTGAAGAACTAGGCTTCCATAATGCAATGCTTCCACGCATTCTGCTGGTGGGTAATGCCCGTAGTCATGATTCTGAAAGAAATAAGAGATGCCGACTACTATTCACCAATCTGTTACAAATTTTATTGAGAAGAGAATTTAAAAATGAGTCAAAATTGTATTATTTTTGTCAATGCATGGAGTGTTTGTCCTACTAGTATCCCTGCTTATTCCTTTTTCTCTCCTATCACCACTAAGAAGGAGCCACAGATATGGAACAATGAAAGCTGACAGAAGCAAGGCTGATATACAGGCTAAGGGGGTAATTGACTAGGTTACTGAGTTAGCTGCCGTAGCCAGGCCAGCCTACTCCTGGTCACTTAAGAGTTTACTGAGGAGCATCTCATTTGGAACTCTTACCACACAAATCCTTGGAAAATATTGGTTGCCACCACCAAGCAGTTTGAGGGACACAGAATAGGGCTCCGCTGGTCACATGTCTGCTCATCATTGAAGTTCTTGATTTCAAATGACTGGACTATATCGCCTTTATGCCTGACCCTCAGATACTCAAATATGCCTGATATCTGGGTCTCTCCACTATCAGAATCTAAAATTATTTAGATTCTCCTTAATTTTGATTGTATTTTGTTTGATGTTTCTGATAGGCAGAAAAACACACGCCAAAAGATATCCACGATCAAATCTCCCAAATCTGTAGTATGTCATTTACATGGCAAGAGGGAATTAAAGTTACTAATCAGTAATTCTTAAAATAGGTCATCCTGGATGATCTGAGTGAGGTTCAATATAATCGTATAAACAAAACACAGGGGCCAAAATAATGATTCTGGATTATGGTAACTGTATGTGTGTCAGAGTAGAACCATAGTCTATAAGGTTTTTGGTGGCTATTTTGTTTTTCAAAAGTAGATGTCCAAGATATGTCATCTCTGGGTGAATTGGACCCCCCCCCCCAACCTTTCTGTTAACAACTAGACGTGTTGATGGTTGACATCTACAAGAAGAGACCATCTTTCAAACTCCCAGCTCTCTAGTCTACCCAGCATGGTCAAGATCATGAAAGGCGGGAAAGAAAGAGTCTGATGGGAAAAAAATGTAACAAAATCTGAAGCTCAAGTGTGTTGCAGGCAAGAGCCCCTCTCATATCTTCAGGCAGTGATTGTGTTTTCCAATATTTGAGGCGCCTTTTTACACACCATTCTAAATCCACAGCTGATGGTCGTTCTTGGTGTTAGACACCATAGAGTTGGTTCCAACCCCCAGCGGCCCTCTGCACAACAGAATGAAACACTGCCCGGACCTGCACCACCCGCACATTTCTTCCTGTTTTGGGCCTATTGTAGCAGCCACCGTGTCAATCCATCTCTTCTAGGGCCTCGCTCGTTTACCTGCCCCTTGACTTTACCAAGCATGATGTCCTTCTCTGGGGACCAGTATCTCCTGGCAACATGTCCAAATTTCATGAGACACGGTCTCACCATCCTTGCCTGAAGAAAGCATTCTGACCATACTTCTTCCAAGACAGATCAGACACATCTTTTGGCGGTCCATGTCACGTTCAATATTCTTTCCCAGCAGTATAATTCAAATGTCTTCATTCTTCTTCAGCCTTCCCTTATTCAACATCCAGCTCTCACATGGATAGGAGGCATAGAAAATACCATGACTTGGATCAGGTCCACCTTAGCCTGCGAAGTAACCTCCATCCCTGCTTTCCGACCTTCTAAAGAGGCCTTGTACAGCAATTACAAGAAAGACGGCTGAAGAGCGAGGCACCCACAGCAAAAAGGAAGCAGTACGACAGTTTGTCACCAGTAGAAGAACGAAAAGAAAGCTTTGAAGCTCAGAAAGGCAAGCAAAGTGCAGCCGATTATGTTACAAGCATGCAGCCTTTGCCCGTCATTAACCCGGGACCATCCCTGTAAGGTACTCTCCACAGTGACTATATTTCTAATGATGTTCTGAATCGAATGAAAGTACAAATTCAGTTCTGAATCTTATATTTGGGAGAGCAAGGAGGTATGCAACCCCTTTGCATAAGCTCTCGTTGTTGGTGCTTTCTGTAGGGAAATGCTCCCATGTTCCATTGACATCCATGTGGGCAACTTCCCACCACATGATTGTCGTGGTCTCCCTAGCTTGGCCTTTCGTAGTTGTTTATTTTCCTGAGGGAGAATAGCTCCCTTTTTGTTGATTATGTCCCGTTACTGGTTTGAAAGCCCCCAAATTTCAGGGTAAGGCAGCAGTGGGCCCCAAGGCAATCCGCGAAGCAACACCTTCTTCTCCCTCTTGCTTCCCTCCTCAACTGCTCGGCAGCAGCTCAGCCTTTCTCTCTAGCACAGGGGAGCCAGCACTGTGGATCCCTCCCTTCTGCTGAGGTCACTGGCAGGGCCTGTCAGCTCTAGATTTTTATGCACTCCTGGTCCCAAACAATAACAGCTGCACCTCATCAGGAATTCATGGGGCCAACAGGGTGCAACACTGCCTGCAATCAACCCCTGGTCCCTTCGGTCTCCTCTCCCAACTCTGTGTCCTCCCCTGCTCTTGCCCTTCAGGTGGAGTTATGCAAAGTCCCAATCCAGTGTGGACACCTTGCCCTCTTGTCAAGGCCAGCTTCCTGTATGCGCGGGATGTAGCGTATGTCCAGTGGGCTCCCATAAGGTTTATTATAATAGATGTTGTGAGAATTTAACTATTGATTAGCAAGGACTGCTTATATATAATATTGTTTTCCCACAATATCCAAATCCCATGTTCTATTTCACAGAACATATTCTGGAATGTGAACATTGGAAACTATGTGGAAGGATCTGTAGTCAGAAAACATGACCTTGGTGATAGACACGAAGCTGTACATTGTGTGATAGAACTTTGAAATACCAATAACTTCTTCACTGCAAATACTTCTCGCTCCCAACAACATAAACAGTGACTATACATATGGATCTCACTGGAGAAAATGCACAGGAATCAAATTGACTACATTTCTGGAGAGAGAGACCATGGAGAAGCGCAACACCATTTGCCAAGATAGGTCATTGGCCAATTGTGAAACAGACCAGCAACTGCCTATAGACAAGTCAAGGTTAAAGCTAAAGAAAATGAAAACAAATCCATGAGAGCCAAACTATGACCTTGAGAACATCACACCTGAATTTGGGGACATTCTCAAGAACAGATTTGGCTTGTGAACACTGGTGGCAGCCAACTAGTTGAGTTGTGCTATGACATCAAGAACATAATAGTAGAGAAGTAAAAGAGCATTAAAAATACCAAAGAAAAATGTGGATGTCAGAAGAGACTCTGAAACTTTCCCTTGAATATAGGGTGGATGATCTCTCCTATTCCTGACTCTGCTCCTGTTGGTGCAGGTGAATAGAGACCCGTGCTTCTATGACACTACGTTAGAACTAGGAGATAGAACTGAGACGCTGAGCACACCATTAGACCAATTAACTGGGATGTCCCATGAAACCATGCCACTAAATCCTCCAACCAAGGAACCGAATCTCATTAGGTATTTATTTCATTGTACCTAAGCAGCTTTAGCAGTTGCTTCTTTTTTTAATTATAAATCTATCTCACATCTTTTGCCAATTCAAAATTGTACAGGTGTACAACATACCAACAGCAATTATATCAATCAGTTATGCAACCCTACCTCTAATCAATGTGAATTTTCCATCATCATTAACCCCCTTTTTGCCCCCACTAACACTCTCCGTATTTAAAAAGAAAGCCTGTAGGATGGGCTGCCAAAAGAAAGAACAAATTTAGACAAATATAGCCACATTGCTCCGTGGACTCAAAGATGGCAAGACTTTGTCTCCTGCAGCCCAGAAGTATCAGGAGATACTCAAAACCAAACCAAACCCATTGTCATCAAGTTAATTCCAACTCATAGAAACCCTGCAGGACAGGGCAAAACTGCTCCTGTGGCTTTCCAAGACTGAAAAGTTTCCAGGAGTCAAAAGCCTCTCCCGAGGAGTGGTCAATGGCTTTGAACTGCTAACCTGGCTGTTAGCAGCCCAATGAGTAAGCACTATGCTACAACGCTTCCCTCATGGAGACTAGTCCCTGGAAAGATCATGGTTGATAAAGAAAAGATTAGCTGACTTCACAATACATACAACAACCATGCGGGTTCCTTCCCTGCTGTGACTTGTGAAGACTGAATGTCCCTGTGGCCACAGTTTTGTTAGGTGTCGTTCAATCTGTTTCACCTCACTGGAATGAAACATTTCTCAGTCCTGTGACATCCTCACAATCACTGCTGTGTTTGAGCCCATGGGTGCAGTCACTCGGTCAATTCACCTCTTTGAAGGTCTTCCTCTTTTTGTGTTGACCCTTCACTTGCTCAAACATGGTATCTTTTCCCAAGGACTCCTGAAAATGTGTCCAAAACCCAGGAGACAAATCTCATCCTCACTGCTGAGGAGGTGTCTATCTGTGCACCTGCCAGCACCCAAGGCGGTCTGTCTTCTGGTAGCTCACGGTATTTTCAACATCGTTTGCCAACCTCATAATTCAAGTGCATCAATTGCTGCTCCATATTCTTTATTCATTGGCCGGCTTCAGCATGTAGATGAAGTAATTGAAAACACCATCACTTGGGTCGGGTACACCTTAGTGCTCAAAGGTATAGCTTGCCTGTTAACATTTTAAGGAGGTCTTTTACCCAATGCATTTTGCCATTTGACTTCTTAGCTGCTGCTTCCATGGGCATTGATTAGGATAGTGATCTATAACATTCTACCTCCCTTTTCGATTACTTCCAATGTTCCTAAGTTCATATTTCTAATATTCAACATTCTGATTATTAATAGATATTTGCAGCTGTTTCTTTCTTTTATGAGGAGCCCCATGCCACAAGAAATGAAAGTCTTGGGAGCTTTACTCAATTCTTGATATTTTCCTCCATTCTCCTTTGAAGAGGGATCACGTCTCCATTTGTATTGTGAATGCCTTCCAATCGGAAGGACTCCTCTTACAGCCCCACAGCAGACAAAGCCCCAGGGTGAGTCGTCGGGCTTTCACCGGCTAAACTTTCAGAAGATTGCCATGTCCTTCTTCCTAGGGTTCCTTTGTCTAGGAATGCCTCTGCTGAAACCTGTCCACCATGGGTGATCCTGTACCTACTTGAAACATCAGTGGTACCGCTTCCAGCAATGCAACAACACGCAAGCCACCACAATGGGGCAAAGTGATACATGAGTAGTAGAGACCATTGGAAAAGGAAGATCCATTGCAGCAGTGAAACACGTGAGTGTCTACTGTGTCAAGTACTAAGCGACAAGAATATCCGGAATATCGTGTCTGCTGCTGGAATCCTCACAGTTCAGAGAAAAAATATTTGTCCAATCATCCTGGGATGGAAGTTTATTTGCAAATGTCACCTTCACATAAGAACTTTATTATGAGAAAAAATTTAAGTTCGTCACTAGCGCCATGTTTTAGGATGGTTTTTGCTCTGTTTTTTACTAATTACAGTGAACCCTCGCCACTTCGCGCTTCGACTTCCGCGGCTTCACTCTATCGCGGTTTTTGCGTAACAGCGCATGCTCTGTCATTACTGCCACTGATTGGCTCATACTGTACACGCTTCTGTCTGTATCGCTACGTATCGGAGCTACGTATCAGATGCATTTTTGCTTTTGTACAGTGTACTGTAATTGTTTGCGATTTTTAAGAAATTTTATCTAAGCCCTATGAGGGCTCCTAAACGAGCTGCTTCTTCTAAGCCTTCTGACAATAAAAATAAGCGCCAGAGGAAGATGCTCACCATCCAGGAAAAGGTAAAACTTTTGGATATAAGGAATCCTACTTCGCGGAATTTCATTTATCACGGTAGGGTCTAGAACCGATTAACCGCGATAAACGAGGGTTCACTGTACACTCTTTTTCTCATTTAGGACTAGAGTACTAAACTACTCTGGAAAAAAATCCCGCTTGAAATGCTAAGAGTTTTACTTTCTAGGTGTCTTTAGCAAGTCCATTAACAAAGGTCTGCCTTCAGCTCTTTGCCTTTATATAAATCTAAGTCATTATACCAGCCTACCTTTTATGAGGAACAAATAAAGTCATAAATTATACCAGGCGTTCTAGAAAGATAAATTGCTATGGGATCTCTCGTGGAGGAGGCCAACTCTCTGTGCTTCTAAATGAACCAGGATTTTGTACTTATGTTGGTGGCCTGCCTTCTACCAGGACTACAAATACCCAAGTATGTGCAAAATGAACTTTGCACACACATGCTGCTTATACCTGAGAAATAAAAGCCGGTTGAGAGACTAAGAATGCATACAGAGTGGTCACCATCCTTCTCCATCCCTACACACACAGGGAGGCGAGGAGGCTCTATAATCATGACTTTGTCTCCCTCTTGTCTCAGCTTTTATTAAAAGTCAGTGAGCAAGGGTAATAGCCAATAGATATCAAGGAGTCCGGGTGGCTTAGTGGTTATATGTCAGACTGCTAACTTCAAAGTCAGCAGTTTGAAACCAGCAGCCATTCCTCAGGAGAAAGGTGAGACTTCCTACTTCCGTAAAGAGTGTCCATCTGGGCAGCCCACAGGGGCAGGTCTACCCTGTCCTATAGTGTCTTTAGGAGTTGGCATTGACTCAGTGGCAGTGAGTTTGGTTTATCGAGTTGTCAAGAAGTCCCTGGGTGGTACAAACTGTTAACCCTGTTAACATGGTATTTGTTAAACTGTTAGCTCATTTGCCAACCAAAAAGTTGGAAGGTTGAAGTCCACCTAAGGGCATCTGGGCAGAAAAATCTCTTGGTTTACTTGTGAAAAAACAGTCACAGAAAACCCTGTGGAGCACATGAGGTCACGAGTCAGTTTATATACAGACATGTGCCCAGGTTCAGACAATTCCAGTGATCTTAATTCTCATATCTCCAGCTATAGGAACGGCCGTCTTGATTTTACAGATGAGGAAACCAAGACATAGTCAAGCAGCTTGCTGCAGGTCACGGAGGGGAAATTAGAGGACATGAGCAGTAAGATGCCACAGGTCGCCCCATGAGCTAATACAACAGTAAAAAAAACTTGAACATCCTGAAACTGGGCTATAGGATGTGTTATCATTTATAGACATTGACAATGAGTAACAATTTGAACATTTATCTCCATCTTTACTAGAGTATTTACATGCTCTGAGATTAATCATTCTCAGATTAATCACATTGAGGGGAAGACAATTTGCTGAGATAAAAGATGCTGAAACAAACAAAAGAGAAAATGTTTCAGAAAAAAATATGCTAACTAATCAACCTCAGGCTTTTTCTGTTTTCCAATGTGACTTGATTTTTTTTTAAAGTGGTGTCGGGGAGTTTTCCCTCTTCCTTCGAAACCTGCGCTATCTCATTGCCTTTCCCTATAGAATTCCCCGAAGTGTTTGTCATCTTAGTAATAATCATTAAGGGTGTGTGAGCCATGCCCCATGCCCAGGGTCGTGAACTGAAAGACTTTTTGGAAAGAGGATGGACTCATCATTTTTCTTGTTTAAAAAAAAATATTTGAATCCTAATTAATTGAAGAAGGTTTTAGTTTTAGAGAAAGCATACAGTTATGGAACTAGCACCAGCCCTTGAATCAGAAATACAAAATTCTGGTTAGAGTTTCATCACTCAAAAGCCTTCCCACTTTAAGAGAAAATGTGTCATCAACTTGAGACTCAGTTTCCTCCTTCACAAAATGGGAATGAAAATGATGCGCTGACCACCTCTCAGTCTTGTTAAAAGGATCAAATTAATGGAAAACAATAAAAGGCCGTGTTGTAATAATGAAGTATAGAAATGGGTAAGAAACAAAATAAGTGGTATCAAAGTGTGCTGCGGTAGTCATCAGTTAAGTATAATGAATACTTTCTGGGAACATGTCACAATTTATTAATAATTATACATTACTACACCATGAGTACTAGTGGTGTAGCAGACCCAGTGGACTGTGATCTGCAAGGTCAGTAGTTCAAAACTACCCCACCAGCAGCTCTGTTGGAGAAAGACTTGGCTTTCTACTCCTGTAACAGTTGACAGTCTCAGAAATCCACAGGGGTCTCTCAGCATGGACTCTATGGCAGTGAGAGAGAGGCTACTCCATAGAGGTGAACCTGCTACTGATCTTTTACATAGCAGATTACTGCCTTTTCACACCTTTACAAAGAGGCTTCAAATTCCCTAACTTTTCATAGTTAAATATCCTCAAGTTCCCTCAATTATTCCAATGATAAGGTTCCAAGGCTGTTTACTATCTTTATGTCCTTATGTTTTGTTAAAACGGCTCTTCAGCTGACCATATTAACACAACATACCAGATATGTTTGCATTCACATAGGTATGACGGGGCTTCAGGGATACATCAAAAAATTCCATTATATTTCAATTCTATTTTTACATGAAAACTTTAAGCCCCTTGTCTTTTTGTCAACTTTTATCTGGATTACACGCTTTCATAAAACGCAAAATCTTGTTGCTTACCATTGGGGGGTGGTGAACTGAACGTCTCAGGTGTTTTGTATTTGACTAACAATACTTACATAATTGTTTAAAATAAAATAAAAAAACTTTATTGAGGATATTACTTTTATCTTACCAATAAAACCTCTTGTGTTTTTTACCAGGCTTGCAAAGGTGATGAAATCACTTTGAATGATGATTCTCATCCATCATATTATCTATCTCTCCCAGGTTTTGTCATCCACAAATTTGATAAGCAAAACTTCTATGCCGTCATACAAGGCTTGGCTTTCAATAAAAGGTTAAAAGATGAGCATACAGCAAAGGACTGTTGGAAAGTTTCTAAATATTAGTTTATAGAAAAAAATTAGACCACTAATTAGACAAGGCCTAATTAGATCATTAATTAGACCAAGTTCTTTGAGAATGGATGTCAACTAGTTGTGAATCTCCCTCCTTAAATTCATCCTATATTTCTAGAATGGTGGAACCCATATATATACTTTATAGGAGTTCCCATTTTGATAATTCAGTCACCATTTTCCCATGTTGAATTTTTTTCTTTTCTCCATGATTTCAAAATAAGTACCATAAAAAATGAAACCTACTGTTACATATACTAACTAGTTCTTTCAACGTCCTGAAATAATATCATTATCAAAAACTTGAGATTTAATTTTAAAATAACCAGAGAGATTAATTTTAAATCATATTTCAGTTACATATTAAATGGTTTTGCTCCACGATTAGTTCTACTGGATGCTCGCCCTCATGAAGAGATTACTGAAGATATGGATGCTCTAGCAAACTGTGGTGAAGAAATCAGATGGTGCCTGGCTATCAGAAATAATAACATCTGGGGTTTTAGAGGTTCGTCTTAAACCAAGCAGCCATCTCTGTGAGATGTCAGCTAGATCCACATGAAAAAAAGCACACTAGCCTATGTTACCCAAGGTTTGTTAATAATAAATTCCGAGAACGGAGGAGGGAAGAGTATTAGACCTTACATTCGGAGCACCTGGTCTGCAGAAAGCTATGGGTGGCAGTGAAAGTCCCACATCCATTGTTAAGGTCCTTACATGGATGGAAGTCTCTCTGACCATTGACCAAGAGTATGAATAGCCTTGCTAGCAGACAGGGAGCCTTGGAATTTGGATTAATGTGTCCCTTTTGATCCATTATAATATGTTCTAGTTTTTCAATATTTTCTGTTTTCTTTTTGGTTGAGGTTTTTATCTTTCACTTTGTTATTGCTGTTAGATTTTTTGTTTTGTCTTTGTTTGTTTATTTTGTATGTTTTTGGTTTAAGAAATCCAGAATTGGTAAATCTATAGAGACAGTAACTGGATTAATAGTTTTTTTAGGCATAATAGATCATGGCAGGAGAGATGGGGGGCTAACAATAAGGAGAACAATAAAGGGAAAAACCTTTTAAAATTGATTGCGTTAATGATGGCACAACCATTTTTAACACAATTAAATCATTGAATTATATACTCTGAAAATTATATGCAAATAAAACTAGTAAATTAATATTTTTATTCTAACATTGCAAGACCTAGAACCTGTCTTCTCAAAAAAAGAAAACAAATCAAAGTATATTTGAACACTTTTTGCTTCCTCTCTTTCATTTGTTAGTATGACATATAAGCAAAAGATGGAGGATTCTTGGTTGTTTATTTTATTACTACAATAACTCCAAAAGTACCTATATTTCACAACTTCCAGAAACTTTGTTTGCTTATTCTATGATTTTTGTTAGTCGGTCACATATTTCCCTCCTCCGCCTCTGTGTTCTCCTTTGAAATCTAAGCACACAAAGCTTCTCATCACCAGCAACTTCCATTTTTGTGACATCAAATTCCATTTTCAGAGCTCCTATCCCTCGTGAGCTGCCTTCTCACAACCCTCTAAGAGACTTAATTCTCTTACCAATTAAGTTATTTGATAAGTAATCAAATAATTAATTAATTGATATCACATTTGGGATACTTGTCTTATTATAGAAGCACTTACTGATGACAGTCAGAGACTACATACAGTCTCAGTATGATTATGAGAAGAAAACAAAGATCCTCACATCTGGACCAATAAAAACCACCATGATAAATGGAGGAAGGAAAAGGAAGTTGTTAATAAGTTCATCGTCGTTTATGAACAACCAGTGTTCATGAAAGCAGCCATCAAGAATTCAAACAACATATTGTGCTGAGAAAAACTTCTCCCACAGACTTCTTTAATATTTTTAAAGGCAGCTATCATTTTGATGGCTGTAGGGCAACTGACCCCAGTCATGGTCTTTTTAGTCACCTCACATTAATTCAAAAGCAGACCAGTAAAAGAGGAAGATAAAAAAAATGGATACATCCAAAAGGCAGTGTTAGAGACGAGTACTGAATACACAATGGATTTATAGAAGAACAAGCAAATCAGTCTTAGAAGAAATGCCAGAATGATCCATAAAAAAAAAAAATGAAGCTATCTGGCTTGATTCATTTGCACACGTCATCAAGAAAAAAATATCACAAAAAAGGAACATCGGGATCAGCAAAAATACATGTGTATGTGCACAATAGACTAAAACATGCAAATGATCATGAGACTGGCACAAGACCAGGCAACACTTCATTCTTGTGGTAGTTACATAATTTCAAGTTAACTTGATAAATAAATTGGAGGGGTGGAGCTTAGTCTCTCACTCAGGTCACAACCAGATGGTGCCTCCTGGTGGGCATGGCCATCTCATGAGGCTTCTGGGAACTTCCTTGGAGGCGGGCCACACACTCCCTCTCTGCTTCACCTTCCTGTTGGCAAGCCAGGTAGAGCCATGCTAATCCCTGAGCAAGCCATGAGGTTCTGCATGCATGAGTTGTTGAAAATGCCATGGGTTATCAGCAGCACAGGCAGGGAGGCTGGTGCCAGCCCTGTAATGCTTCTACCAACATTGGATCCACAAGACTTTTCACCTACCAGCCTGTGATCTTTCTGCATTTGGCATCATTGCATGTGCTGCATGAGTCTGAAGAGGAATTTATGGACTAGTATCAGATATATGGGCTAATATTGGACTTATGGACTTGATCCAGATTAGGATGATTTCTCAATATACAATTGCACATTGATATAAAGCTCCCTCTTACACACATTTGCATGTTGATGGATTTGCTTCTCTCGTCCACCTGGCCTAACACAATTCTATAATTTATACTGTCTCCGTAAGTCAGGCAATAACTAAGAACAAGAACTACAAGATCATAGGAGTACAAATTCTAGTTTAAAAGAGTAGCAACATAAAATTAATTTTCAATATTATTACAAGCTAGCATTAATTATAAAAAAATTACAACACTTTTAAATAGGGTAAAAAATAAAAGATTATCAGATATGGACATATTAATGTAGAAGTTACCAGACTCACCTAAGAGATATTATGATTCAAATGAACATCCTCGGAATCCATAAAGAATTCATCAAATCGAAATCATCCTCTAAAGGAAATAAAATTGTATTTGTCTTTCACAGAAGGGTTAGCCTTCTAGGGATTACAGTAGTAAATGAGAAGAAGAGCCCATTCCTTTATGGAGTTTATGTTCTAAGAGGAAAAGTATGGAATAACCAGTAAATTGATAAATTATCAAACTAAGCAAACTGAGAACAAGATGAAGTAGTTCTGTTTTAGATGAGCTGGTCGGAGAAGGTCTATAAGAAGGTGATATCTGATTAGAATCTAAAGAATGAGAACTATCCAGCTATGCAAAAAAACTGGGGGGAAGTGCTTCAGGGAGAGGGACCCTTAGGGCCAAACTCCAAAGCACAAAAGGAACAAGAGGCATGAGTCAAAACAAAAAACTTGTTTAGATAATAAACGAAAAGGACAAGAATCCAAATATGAGAAATACCTGTAATGTGACCTGTTGTCATTGTTAGGGGCCATCAAGTTGGTCATGACTCAGAGAGAGAGCCTGTAAGTACAACCAAGCCAAACACTACCTTACCCCAAACACTACCTTACCCTCAAGATCGTTCCCACAGTTGAGCCTGTGTCAGTTCATCTTGTCAGGGTTCTTCCTCTTTTTGCTGAATCTCTCCTTTACCAACATGATGTCCTTCTCCAGAAACTGGTCCTGCCTGGTAGCAGGGTTCCCACGCTCGTTTTTAATGACTGTTCTCACTATACATGCTCCACGACAGACGTAGTCACTCATCTGCAATAATATCTTCAGTGTTCTTTACCAACCCCATCCATCAAAGGTATCAATTTCAGTTTGATTTTCCTCATTAATTGTTCAGGTTCTGCGCGCATAAGGGGTGGTGGAAAATGCCACCCATTATCTATCAGGTGCATCGTAGACCTCAGGAGACATTTTTGCTTTTTGAAACCTTAGAAAGGCTTTTGTGGCTGGTTTACCCAAGCAGTAAGTAATTTGATTTCTTGTCTGCTGCTTCCATGGACCTTGTTTGGATAGCCAATAAATAAATAAATAAATCATTGACAGCTCCAATACTTCTTTTAATGTTGAGCTACAAGCCTTATCGAAGGCTGTTTTCTTTGATATTCATTAATAAGTACATCAAGTTCTCTATACTTTCAACCAGCAAGATTGTGTCATCTGCACATTGTAGGTTAATGAGCCTTCCCCTAAATTTAATACGCCTACAGCCATACAAAAGTAAATTGCACAAAAGCATAATGATAAAAATATATAAAAGTGATAGCACATCAAGGACATTTACATCTGCTTTCTTTCATTTTAAGTTAACACAGAACCCTGGGCCACTCCTAGCTTTTTCATATTTCAGGTATAAGCAACTTAGTAACAAATGTGTTGCTCACAGAACTCTCTAACTTAAGTATATCTTTAGTAAGAATTTAATACATAGGTAATATCTTTAGTAATAATTTAATACTGGTTCATGCCCCACAGAATCAACTGACATCCCTGTTGTCCCAGCTGCTGCTCCACGCTTGCTGGAGAGCTTCCTCCCCTCCCTCTTTTTACATTGAAGGGAGAAGTGACTCTGATCTCCTCTAGGCTGACCTGCACTTATTCCAATCTTAGCACTTCCTCCCTCCCCAGAGTAAACATCAGTCCATCAATCTTTATATGATCTATTCCATTGTTAATGACTTCCACTTTTTCTATAGGCGCGCACCGTACATTCAATGTTCCAATTATGAAAGGATGTGTATCGCTGCTTCTTCTCATTTTGAGTTGTGTGTCATCAACAGATGAAGGTCCTGAAAACTTTCGTCCTCATACTTCATTAAGGCCGACACTGTTTTCGGTAGGTGGCATTTCCCCACTCCCATTCTGAGTGCCTTCCAACCGGAGCGGCTCAGCTTCTGGCCCTATCCCAGACAGTCTGCTGCCATTCATACTAACTTAGTGGCTAGTTTCTCAGCAGTGGACAGCCTAGTCCTTCTTCATAGTCGGGAAGCTCCATTGAAATCTGTTCACCATGGGTGGCCCCGCTGACATTTGCCATACTGGTGGCATAGATTCCCACATTACAGCAGCACCCAAGCTACCACAGGATGACAAAATGACAGAGCATTTTATAAGATACCATATGATCAAGTAGCAAGGGTATTGAAGGACAAAGTTCAAGCTGCACTTACAGGCACTTGTGAAATACAAGATGACAGACGTTGATAGAATGCTTTAAGTAGTGGGTGCCACTCTAGCAGGGCTCACTCACCTAATATAAGAAATCTGGAAGAACATTCTCCTAGCTAACCAAATGGAAGGTATCCACATTTGTGCCCATTTAAATAAAATGTAATCCAACAGAATGCAGAGGTCATACGAACAATACTATTGATAGCATAAATTGAAAACCAAACTCACTGCCATCAAGTCAATTCTGATTCCTGAAGACCCTTATAGGGCAGGGTAGAACTACCGCTATGGGTTTCCAAGACTGCAACTCTTCAAAGGAATGGAAAGCCTCAGCTTGCTCCCGCAGAGTGCAGGTTGTTTTGAACTGCCAACCTTGCCGTTAGCAGCCTAGGGCATTAACCACTATGGATACCATAGGCAAGTAAAATTATGTTGAAGATAGCTTAAAGGGAACTACCAGAAAGCCAAATCAGATTCAAAAGAGGAGATGACACAAGCGATATGATATGAACAAAATCATACCCAATGTGAATGGGAGGAGAGTATGGAGCGGAGACCCAATGCCCATCTGGAGATAATTGGACATCCCTCACAGAGGGGTCACAGGGAAGAGACGAGCCAGTCAGGGTGCAGTATAACAGATAAAACACACAACTTTCCTCTAGCTCCTTGGTGCTTCCTTCACCCCACTATCATGACCTCAATTCTACCTTACAAATCGGATTAGACCAGAGCACCCACACTGCTACAGATAAGAACCAGAAACACAGGGAATCCAGGATAGATAAACTCCTGGGGGCCAACAATGAGAGTAGAGATCCAGGAGGATTGGGGGGGGAGGGGGGAGAAGAGGGAAATTGATCACAAGGGTCAACCTAGAACTCCCTCCAAGGGGGACGAACTACGGAAAAGTGGGTGAGGTGCGACGGAGGATGATGCAAGATATGAAAATAATAATCTATAACTCATCAAGGGATTGTGAGGGAGGGAGGGTGGAAGAGGGAGAAGAAAGAAATGGGGAGCTGATAACAGTGGCTCAAGTGGGAAGAGAATGCTTCGCAAATGATGGCGGCATATGTGCAAACGTGCTTGACACACTGGAGGAATGTACGGATTGTGATAAGAGATGTCAGGTCCCCCAATAAAAGTATTTTAAAAAAAAGAAGTACATTCAGAATGCTCCTTGGAAACAATGATGGCTAGCTAACCTTGGCTTCATATGCTTTGTACTTTGGTCATGTTATCAGGAGAACCAGTCACTGGAGGAGGACATCATACTTTGTAAAGTGGAAGGGCAGTGCAAAAGAGTAAAAGCCTCAAGGAGGTTAATTGGTTCGATGGTTGTGACATTGGTCTCCAACATACCGAGGACTGTGAGGACAGCGCTGATTCTGCTGTATGTAGGGTCACTGTGAATCTCCTCAGACCAAACGTCACTTAGCAACATTCTATATTTGGAAATATTGGAAATTTTCCATCCAGGGAGTACTTTTTATTAAGAAAAACAATGAGGATTTAGGATGCCAACAATTTTTCCCTGTATCCAATTAATTATCAAGTACTGTGGATTTGTGCTTCTGAAAAGCTATTTCAAGCTACCCCTTTCCAGTGATCCTCTCAATCAAAGCCATGGTTAGCAGTTTTTCAGAAGTTAACGTGTTAACACTCGGAGCTTCCTAATTATTTCTTTGCTCTATTCCACTATTTTGCATATCTCTGTCCACAAATCCATCTCTTCTAAAACCTCAATCTGGGTCATGCCATTGTCTTGCCAAATGCCTTCCCAAAAGTTTCCAACTAGAGTAGAAACTTCTTAGATGTTATTTAATGCTTATGTCAACAAGGCCTTAACACCCTATTCGAATCTTTCCACTTTCTTTTATCTACCTCTGTGAAACTTTGTTCTAATCATGCCACATCTCTGATTTGAACCTGAACTTCTATCTTCTATCTCTTTGCTAGCCCTACTCGCTCCAGCTGGAATTACTTCCCGGTTCCTTATCTTCATAAACCCAAACTTTACTTACCCAAATCATACCTACCACTTGATGAAGGCTTCATTCAGGCTATTCATTGAGATGAGTCATTCCTACTTTTTACCCAAGGTTAATGTCTGTCCTCAGTGTAGGACTTATCATGCCATCTGACACAGCTACTCAGAGAGTAGTAGTGCGTCCCTCAAGATGATGAGCTTTAAAGGAGGTAGAGACTATGCTTGTCGCTTTCTTTCCCCACATTAGTTAGTTGGGTCAGTTTTGACTCACAGTGACCCCCCAAAACTACAGACCAAAGCACTGCTAAGTCTAGGACCATCTCCACACGTTGTATATGCTTGAACCCTTTGCTATGGCTGCTGTGTCGGTCTATCTCATTGAGAGGCTACCTCATTGTCACGGACCCTCAACCCAAGAAGATGTTTTTCCTATCAATGTGTGATTTCCACGTATAATGTGTGGCACATACTAGCTAAGGAAATGTTTGTTCTGAACTTTGTAGAATCACTCACACCATCGTTGACATTAGGATCTGGTTAGTAAGCGTCATAGTATGGTCTAATTTATTGCTTTCATTTTCAAGCTTCACATAAAAGTATTGATATTAAAAGGCCTGTCAGATGTTTATGTCAATTTGACTAAGCTGTGATTTCCTGATGTTAACATTTATAATCAGTTGATTCTAAGTAAATGAAAGCACTCGCAATAATGGGTCTGGGCCTAATTAATTAGACAAAGACCTTTATTATTTTTATTAGATGCCATTGAATCTTTCCAGCTCATAGCCACCCTACACACAACAGAACAAAGCATATGTGGTCCTGTGCCATCCGCACGTCTGTGGTTAGGTGTGAGCCCCTTGACTCCACCATGGTGTCAAGACATCTCACTGAGCATCTGCCTCTTTCTAGAAGCCCTTCTACTGAAGTTGAAGGCCTTAGGAGGAAAATTGTTGAGATTTCCAACAAGAAGTGAATTCTGACTCAACACAGTGAGATTACAACCCAGCCTAAGTTACCATCCTGCCTGACCTATGGATTTCACACTTGTCAATCCCACAGTCAAGTAAGCCAATCCCTTAACATTTCTCTCTCATTCATGATGTGTGTGTAGGTCAATCTATGGGTATACATGCACTTACATATTTGGGGCAATTACATATTCTCCTGTCAACTTGAGCAAAGGGGTGGAGTCTAGTCTGTCAATCAGGTCATAGCCAATGACACCTCTGTGTGAGCATGGCCTTCTCCTGAGGATTCTGGGAACTCCTGTCTTCTTCCCGGGAGATCAACACACTCTCTTCTCTGCTTTCCTTTTCCTGTTGTTGAGACATTCAGAGAGCTGGAGGAGCCACGTGGAGACCTGCACCAGTGCTGAGATGTTTTCACTGCCACTGGATCCACAAGACTTTCAACCCAACAGCCTGTGGTCTTCCTGTATTCGGCATCATTGCATGTGTTGTGCAAGTCTAAAGAGGAATTTATGGACCAGTACCAGACATCAGGAATAATATCAGCCTTATGGACTTGATCTGGACTGGGCTGGGATGTTTTCTTAATATACAATTACTCTTGGATATAAAACCCTCTCTTACACACATATGAGTCTCAATAAATCTGTTCATTTAGTTGACCCAGACTAACACAATATTATATGTATATACTATTCTGTATGTATATATACACATACACATGTGTGCATATATATATATACACACATACACACACACACATATTCGCTTTTGTATCCTGTTGGTTTGTTACTTTTGAGAACTTAATTAACTCAACATATTTTGGTGTTCTTTTTTAACTAGAGGAAAGACAGAACAAAACTGATTTTTGTTAAGAAAGCTGGCTCTTTAAATGACATATTTAAGGTTAACAATAATAACTAACTTTTACTGAGTATCCACTATACTCCAGTGACTAGAACAACAACAAAAAAGTTCATGTTTGATAGAGAGACACAATGGAACAATCGCCAAAACAACGGAGTCAAACATACTAACTAGCATGAAGATGGCACAAGACTACCGGTGTTTTATCCTGTTATACATAGGCTCACTATTATCCCAGCTAACTTGAAAGCTACCAGCAACAACCACAATAACCAGTGGTGAGAGTGGCAATACAGGGAGGGTAGAGGGAAGGTGGGGTAGAAAGGAGGACCTGATTACAAGGATCTACATAAAACCTCCTCCCTGGGGGATGGACAACAGAAAAGTGGATGGAGGGAGATGATGGGCAATGTAAGATATGACAAAATAATATATAAAGTACCAAGGGTTCATGAGGGAGAGGGGAGTAGGGAAAGTGGGAAAAAAAAATGAGGAGCTGATACCAAGGGCTCAAGTAAGTAGAAAGCAAATGTTTTGAGAATGGTGAGGGCAACAAATGTGCAAATGTGCAGGACACAATGGATGTGTGTATGGATTGTGATAAGCATTGTATGAGCCCCAAATAAAATGATTAAAAATAAAAAATAACACTATGTGCTAGGCACTGATTTTGTACTATCCAACCATTACATTAAACTTCTAGAGAAATGCCTGCAATAAATACTATTTTGCCTATAAAGAAACTGCATCTCAGAGAAGTAATTAGCCCCAATTCATAAAGCGATACAGAACTGCTAGGCATTAAATCAAAATCTGTCTGTTACTAGGACGTGTGCTTCTTAATTCCATCCCACCATGTTCTCGTGAACTACTTTTCGGGACGGATTCTGATGACTAGGCAAGGACTCAGAGAACTGAGAATGGAATAGAGTGATATGATATGGGTTGTGCTTTAAAATATCCCTTGAAGTACAAGCAGAGTAGTGATATCGAGTAAAGGTGAGAGAGGAAGTATGTAAGGCTGTTATGTAACCCAGCCTTTGGTAGTACAAGGAAACCCTGGTCATTTGCAAAAGTATGACTAGGCATCATTGGTGTGATGGAATCTGCCTCTCACCCACTGTCCCTTACCCTGAAAACCCTTGATAGGCATAACGGCCTTGGAGCATATATTCATTTTTGTAATTTTTATCCTCACATTAAGGGACACACCAAGCTAGGAACTGAAAATAAAGGAGCGCAAAATCATTGTGAACATTAGTCTCACAAAGAGGCAAATACGCTAATATTGTCTCACCTGTGTTTGAAAATGCTTTTGCATTTTATGGGAGATTTCTTCAGAATACATGCTCAAGACTACAAATAGTGAGGGAATAAATTGCAATGGTCAGAATCTATGCCAATTAGACACTCCTGGGTGAAGGTAAGGAGCCCTGATGGTGTAGTGGTTAGGCATTGGGCTGCAATCCACATGGTGGGCAGTTCAAAACCAACAGAAGCTCCACAGGAGAGAGACTCAGTTTTCTATTCCTATAAAGAGTTACAGTCTAGGAAACCCACAGCGGGTTACTATCAGTCAGCATGTTGGCTTTGGGTGCAAGCAGGGGGGTGGGGGGCGCCCAACCTATCAATCAGGTCAAAGACTGATGACACCTCTTTGAGGCTGTGGCCTTTTGCAAAACATAGTTCTCTTTGGCCCCTTGCCTCCTGCTGGAGCTGTATCTCACCTTTTGTTCTCTATCTCTGGTTGCATCGCCTTCCAATCCCAGGAGCCATCAGGGGACTACCCTTGGTGGATTCATTCAGCCCACCTGATACAGTTAAAGTTTATTGTGCCAACCTGGCCAATAAACACATGTGGGGTTAATTGAAGGGCGGAGGGATAAACAGCTCAGTAACCCTCACCTTTCTAGTTCTCAGTCTCTTGCTTTGTGATGGTTGGACCCAGGTGCAGCTGGGTTAGCCAGTTCCCTGCTTCAGCTGGCAAGGCTCACTTCCTTCAAGACATCCCTGAGGAGAAGCCACATGGACTAACCCTGATGCAGCCCTGGGTGCTGGAGCAGCCCTGTGGAGACCCCTGCCAGGGCTGAGATGCTTCCACATTCACTGATTCGGCTTTCCTCCTGCAGTCAGCATCATAGTAGGTGTTTTGTGAGATGGAGGAGGACTTTGTGGACTGGTGTTGGACATATGGGTTAATGGGTTAATATGGGACTTGTGGGCTTGGGTAGCACTGGGTTGGGATGTTTTCTTGATGTGCACTTAATCTTTATATAAAACTCTCTCTTATACATGAGTTTCTGTGGATTTGTTTCTCTAATGTACCCAGACTAACAGACCACCTCTGATTCATTTACCTCTGCATCCATTAGCCTGGGCTGTACCCCACTCCACCCCTGCTTCCTCATCCTGTTTCTGGTCCACCAGCTTCCACAGATACACAAGTACCTGACTTAACCTGGACTTAAATTGGACTGGACTTACCTACTTCTAGAACCATGTAAGCCATTTCTCAATATAATTCTCTTTCTATACACAAACACAGACAAGCGTCACTAGTTTGCATCTCAAGGGAACCCAACCTAACACAGAAACGTTTTGGAGCAAACATTTATAAGCATTTGCAGACACTTGTCATGTGTTAATGAAGCCTTAATTTGTAGGTGGGTTCTTTTGTTGAGTGTAAACCAAGGACGTATATTTTATTGGACAGATGGCTACATTACTCTGCATCTCTTGTCTTAAGAACCCCTCATCCAAATCTCCAGCACATTCTTCCCTGGCATCCTTCAAATTTCTCCTTATAAGTTCTTTCTTCCCTCTCCTTGAAGGCCCCTCCCATGAACCAATTAGCTGTGAGGGAGGGCTTGAAGATTCAACAAAGAAAAATGTTTCTGAACATGCAGCCAGATGCCAAATATGTCTACCCGAGGAGAATTACCCAACTTCTCCTTATTCATTTTCTGCCTTTATAGTCTTATATGTCTCATTAGATCATAAGCCCACAGGGAGAATTTGGGCTTTTAGTATCCATTCAGCAAGTGCTATATTACAAATGCAGAAAAGATGCTTATCTTTAGAAATATGCAATGATGTAAAGTGGTAACAGTCATAGAGGGAAAGAACTGACCTATTTCTTGTTAAAATTATCTGAGCTTTATGTCAAAAAGAGATAAAAATGCTTTATTCAAAATATTAACCTCCAGAAAACCTCCCAGGCTAATGGAAGGAGCTTTGGCTGTGAGTTGGAAAACTGCCGTTAAGTCCTAATTCTCCCGCTCACTCTCACTATGAATCGAGACCAGTGGCTTTGCCCTTTTATGCCAGTTTTCTTGTCCACAAAATTTTGCATAGGGATTAATAAATTATTTAATGAAATTAACTTTGTGAAAGGGTATTCGGCAGTTTAAAGCAATAGTTTCATCATTGGGTTACTGTTATGTGATTTTTGCTTTTCGGTAACTTCCAGTAAATCCCAGTAAAATAAACACATTCCTTCCCCTTGGTTCCCTCCAAATCACACTAAACCAAGAATAAGAGGTTTTAAAAGGTAAAAATCCAGAAAGTGCAAAGGCAAAGAAATGGACAGGGAGGTGGGGGAAAGAGTTTAGGGGGTGAAGGAGGCTGATGATTTAGAAATAACTGGTAAATACCAAATCAGCTAGAAGCATTAACATTCGCTACCCACCCAGAATGGGAACTCCTATTCTTACAGCAAAACCTTTGAAACTATTTGTATGAATACTTGTCTGTATTCATTTTTATAAGCAAAATGCCATGAACCAGAATCACTGTAAGGCTGGTTCCGATGGGCCAGAGGTCAAATGTGCTTCCATCACCCCCTTTGCTTTTATTTCCCTACTGAATTTGATTCACTGCAATGGTCACCAAGCTCTCGGACTCTTCTCCCAGTTACACGCAGAAACAATAGGACACAATTTGGATGTCACTCATGGTCAAGGTCCGGAATCTCAGGAGACCACTCATGTATGTATAGAGAGAGGTGCAGGACAGTCCCCAAAGAGCACAGCACATTTCTCCCATCATCAACCGGGAAAGCTTCGCACGAGCTTCCTGCTGAAATGGGTCTTCCTTAGAATGATCCTCAGCTGCCTCCTCTTCTCGCTTGACCGCTCTGCCTTCTTGGTAGAGGACTTGTTAATAGACTAGCCCTTGTCAATTACAAAGAGGACCCCTGAATCGATCTGAATAAAGGTCATCGGGGGAGCAGGGCTCCACAGGTAATCTGGGTAAGGGGAAGGCTGGGCAGGAACTCCAGCCAGTCCATGTAAAAATGGACCTACCTGCCATAAACCTGCCAGTCCTTGAAAGCCACTTACGTGGATAACAAACCAACCAGTCACTTTCAGCTATTTATGTACATGGAACATCGACCAACTATTTGGCAGATTGTGAGCTGACCCATCATTTCAGAATAGTGCACCCAAGGCCAGAAAGACCACCTAAGAGAAACTTATCTCCGCGCTTGGGGAAACAAGAAATCATTTTTGTAAAGATTTTCCCTTCCAAGAAGGCAGACTAGAGGCAAATAAAAGCAGTGGATATACCCCCTACTTTGTTATTGTATTAGTGAAACTAAATTAACTAGAACAGATGGCAAGCATGATTGAGTCTACATGAATGGCATAAGAAACTCAGAATTTGTTTTGGCCAACTCAGTACACAGACCAGAATCGCAACAATAGAGTTCAAAGATTTAACACTTACAGATGGTAGGTTTTAGAGCCCAGGCAAGGGTTTTCTGGAGCATGCCTTCTGTTACAGAGCGTTGTCAAGTGGTCCTGGTGCCCACTGCCTAGCCCAAAAGGACAGCCATCAAATATTTCTGTGATTGTGTGAAGGTACAATA
>NW_022106084.1:6132158-6144799 GCF_000313985.2 Echinops telfairi
GCTTGTTTACCTTCAAGCCTTTAAGACCCCAGACGCTATCCCTTTTGATGAACTTTTCGTTCATTTCTATGTCTCTCTATCTTCTCACAGGTGTTCTGCACCCTCACTGGAATGTCTTGCTCAATTGTTTCCTAGAAAAGGCTTATACCTCTAAAATATAAGCTTAAAAATCATAGTGCCTTCTCTTCCCAACAGGACAAATGACTTTGTCAGTACTCCATATTCTGTATGCTCTTACCCTATATGTTGATTTTAGGTGTGATCAGTTAGGTTCTGATCCAAAGCAACCCTGTGAGCAAGAGAATGACACACGGAGCAGGCCTGCAACATCCTCCTAATTATGCCTATTCTGGAGCCCATTGTTACAGCCACAGTGTCACTCCATCTCCTTGAGAGGTTCCTTCTCCTTCACTGCCCTCTACTTTACCTAACATCCTGTCCTTCTCCAGGGACTGGTCTCTCCTAACGTGTCCAGAGTACGTAAGACGGAGTCTCAGCATCCTAGACTCCAAGGCGTACCGTGGCCATACTTCTTCCAAGACAGATTGGTTTGTCTTTTTAGCTGTCTATGGTACTTTTCATATTCTTCTCCAGCACTACAATTCAGATAACTTGATTCTTCTTTTATCTTCCTTATTCAATGTCCAACTTTCACTGCATATGAGACAACTGGAAACACCATGGTTTGGTTCAGGTACACCTTAGTCCTCTAAGTAAGATCCTTGCTATTCAAAACTCTAAAGAGGTCTTGTGCAGAAAATTTACCTGATGCAACTTGCCTTTTGATCTCTTGTCTGCTTCATCCAGGAACATTGACTGTGAATTCAAGCAAGACAAAATCCTTGACGTCAACCTTTCCTCTGTCTATCAAAATGTTGCCTGTTGGTCAAGAGTTGAGGATGTTGGTCTTCCTTACACTGAGTTGCAATCCACACTGAAGGCTGTAGTCCTTGACCTTCAACAGCAACAGCAATTCCTCCTCAATTTCTGCCAGCAAGGTCGCGTCCTTTACATATTGCAGGTTGTTAATAAGCCCTCCTCCAATCCCGATGCCATGTTCTTCTTCAAATAAGCCAGCTTCTCTGGTGATTTGCTCAGCATCCAGATTGAATAAGTGTGGTCAGAGGATACAACCCTGTGCTTTTTCAGGATAGTGGCTCTGTATCTTCTCTTGATGCTTTCTGCAGCTTTCAATGTTTTGCCCTTGAATCTTTCAATATTGCAACTTAAGGCTTGATTTCTTTTGTAGTTCTTTCAGTTTCAGATGTGCTGAGCATGTCGGTCCCTTTTGGTTTTCTAATTCTGGGTCTTTGCACATTTCATTATAATGTTTGGCTTTTTGTTCTCAAGCTGCCCTTTGAAATTTTCTATTCAGCTCTTTGATGACATCATGTCAAAGTAATGGGTTGCTTCACTACACAGAGCGGCATGGACTTGTATGTGTTAGATCCTAGCGTCTGAGGATTGCGGCCCAACCAAGTGGACACAAAACCTATCACATCTGAGTAAAGTTTTATCATCTTTAAATCCTCAGCACCTCAGAAGTGACAGATGTCAGTCAGCCATGTAAAAAGAACCTGAATAAGTGAGAGGTGACCACGGTGAAACCTCTGTGAAGCTGTTTTCTCCATACATGTGTAGTCACCATAACTGAGGATTAACTCCGTGGCACTGAGTTTGAGCTTTGCTTTTTGATAACTTTAATGCCTCCTGCCCAGCACCTCCTCTTTCCCTCCATAGTACCTATTTCTGTGAATCAGGCGTTTCTTCCTGGAACCATATGGTGTAATCATTGTTATTTTCTTGAGTTTTCTCCTGGTTCTTATGTTGTTTTCAGTTTAAAGCAAAAAGCCACTATGAAGTTCGATGACACGATTTCAGTAAAAAATAGTTCACCTGAGTTAAAACGTGCTCAAGGGGAACAGAAATCATGTCTCACAGTATTCCCACACAAAACTGCTTGCATTAAACCTCATATTCACTTTTACTTTTTATGAAATTGTAAACACAAATGAAAGTTCAAGAGGTCACAAGGAAGGAGAGGATTGAAGTAGCTCAAGTTTACTTTCTTCACCTGAGCAATTCTATGCTATCGCTGCTCTTGCCTAATCTACTGTTAGAAATAGTAATATGAAGTATCACAGTGCCAAGAAATTCATCCTACACTCTGAGGGAGCACAAATGAATCCGAACCCCAATGAACTTACTCTCCAAGCCAATGCCTGTGGCCAGGTCAGCCTGTCAAAAGATATACTGTATAACTGGGACATCTCCAAATTAACTTGCATGTAGAATGCAGTGCTTATTAAAGGAGAGGTAATAAAAACACATTAAATTTGAAACTGAGTGATATGTTCATAAACTCAATAGTAACAATAGCCATTGTGCCGCACTTGAACCAATAAAATATTTTATTGGGGGAACAGTATTTTACCACTGGCATTGTTTAAAATTGCAGGAGCACAGTGACAATAAGCAGCACACCACTTCATAGTTGACTTTATTATTGGCTTTAATTCTCAATAGGCAATGCATCCTTGTATGACCCACTCACGGGAAGATCCCAAGAACTACATCTTTGTACCCTCCTTCACTGTATTATGACCTCTCCTCACTTCCCTCAATAAGGCTGACAATAAGGATAGAATACAGAGAAAGCAGGCTTTCCTGGAGCACATGGCCGCACTAGCCAGGCCTGAGGAGTCAGAAATGAAGTTCCATAATGACCCAAAGTAGTTCACATTCAGCCCTCAACCATCTGCAGATGATGCTCAGCGACATGGTACTGGCTGTGAGGGCTTTGGACCAAACATGCAAAAAGAGGACAATTCTAACATCTGTACACTTCCTTATCAACATGGTCCCGCTTTTGTGACTCACTCTCTACCCCAAACCACTTAACCGCTCCTGCTGCCTTCGTCCTCTGTGCCTGCCGTCACCACCGCCCTTCTCACATGGACAGCTTCATTCACCTGCTGCCGCTTCCCAGGTTCATCTTCAAACCACTTATCTCTCTTCCTTGATTAGATCATTGTTAGAATGACCACATTTGGCTTTCCCAGAATGTTTATGGGGAATTCAATAACCAAACTGATATTCTAATTAATAGAACATGCAGTAGGTAGAGGGTGAAGGTGAGGAGGATTGAATCTTTGTGGGTTTATGTCCATTGCATTTCATCATATTCTAGCTCTTGCTTTCCAACTCTGATGCCAACACACATAAACCAGGTTTTAAGATTAAAAAACATAGACTTCATCTAGTTTCTTATTCAAATGTTGCTATCACTTGCATATCTCCAGTGAGCTCTTCATGAAGGTGAGCATCATAAGAACTAATTGTTTTCGATTAGGGCTAGAATTAAAAGTAATATAAAAATCTATTCATATACCTGTATCTTTTACATGTCTCTGGTTCACTTTATAGATCTCATTGTGCCTATCTTCAAACCAACAGTCATCTCAGTGAGGTATAAATTAAGTCCACATGGAAGAAGCACAGCAGTCAAGGATCATTAAAAAATAATACCCAAATCTGAAGGAGGGAATGGTGTCAGAGCTTAAGTTGTGGACACCAGTTGACAGAAGGCTGTGGAGGACAGTCCAAGACCAAATTCCACTTGCAGAGAGCACACATGGCCTAAGCCTCCAGTAAAACCCCTCTGAGAGAGGGGACGAGCCTTGTTCCTAGAGAGAGCAGTGTACAACTTGTTATGGCAGATAAGTAATAGATTATCATTTGATCTACTTTGCAGACTAGTTTTACGTTGTTTCCATTTTGATTTTTTTAAAGTGAAGGGAAATCCATGCAGATTAAGCCTCTGGCGAATCCCTTCTGATCATAGACGAGCTACGAGAAAGGCCTTGCTATCATTCAGAGTGCCTTGAAAAGTGGGTCATTGAAAATCTAGTTAGGGTAAAATTGAACGCTTTTCATCCAATCTCCCTTTTGACCCATTTTAAATGTGTTTTCTTTTTAAATATTTTCTGTTTTGTTTTTTTTCTATTGGGTTTTTTTTACCCTGTCTTACTTTGTTATTCTTGTTGGGCTTTATTGTTTCCTTTGTTTGGTTGGTTGGTTAGTATGCTTTTCTGTCTATGAAATCCAGGATAGGAAATTGATCAATGGCAGAATGGGAGTAATGTTTTCTTGGGGTAAGACAGGGTAAGTTGGGCAGGGCAAAGGAGAATAGGGAGCTAATAGCAATGAGTACAAGAAAGAAGAAACTGTTCTAAAATTGATTGTAGTGGGGATGGTACAACTCTTTTTAATATAATTGAACTATTGAATTACATGATTGTGAAAAGTATACGCCAATAAAACTGTTGAAAAGAAGACCTAAACTTCATTCAGCGTCACACTGCTGACCTTAGCAGTGCACCTGGAGTTCAGGAAAATCTGAAGGTCATCTCTTTGAGAGATGGCTAAGGTGTTTTCAAATCATATTAAGAAACACACGTTCATGCATTTGCAAGCTACCATGGGTGTGATGTCTCAATAACTATAATTTGGCCGTACGCGCTCAAAATCTGTGTGTTCACATCTCTGTGTAACCAGCCAGCCTCTCACATGGCAGCTGGGGCCGAGGAGAACCAGGCCATTGCACTGTTTTAGACTTACATCATAGGGACAGCAGCTAGAGAGAGAACATGTTCCCAGATGGGCATTGTCACATGCCACACGTTGGTTTCTCTCTGAATATGGTAGAATCCAGAGACCTATTTTAGCGATTCTGGGAAAACAAACAAACAAACAAACATTAAAATAAAGAAAAAATTTAAATACTAATGGTGAAAAAATGTAGACTGCAGATTGGAATTGTAAACTACAGTTTCACAATCACACTCATGGGTGTCTTACGTTCTTGAGAGAAAGGACTGAATGAATCCTCAGCACAACCAAAAAGCTTAAATCAAAAAAAAGTTAGCATTTAACTGTTGTCACGGCTATTCGTGTTTGCAGTGGCTCATTCATCTTACATGGACATCCTCCTCCTCCTTCTTCTTCTGTGTGGATCATAACAAATGATGGATAGTCTTGAGACTATCCATTTGAATTAGGATGCTGGAGAACACTGAGTGTACCATGGACTGCCAAAAGAACAAACAACCCCGTCTTAGATAAAGTCCCGCCAGATGCTCTTGAGAAGCAAGAAGGGCAAGTCTTTGACTCAAGAACTTTGAACCTGTTACCAAGAGACAACAGTCCCTGGAGAAGACATCAAGCTTGGTCGAGGGGCAGCAAAATAGAAGAAGGGCCTTGACCAGATGGACTGAGACAGCGACTGCAACAATGGGCTCAAACATGAACAATTGTAAGGATGGCACAGGAGCAGGTGGTATTTTACTCCATTGTACATACGGCCACTCTGGATCAGAACCAACTCAACGATACTTAACCACAACGACACATAACGTTTAGAACAGGACCAAATTTATCTTAATACGGATTTATTTCCTGTTCTATTTTTTGGATTAGAACCAGCATAAATCCAAGTCCCAACATGGGAAAATGAGTGAAATCTCACTGTCTCGTGTCTCAGTCGTCTCTGGCACCAGCCAACTGTGTGGTACTCCCTCTCTGTCCCACATGGAGCTCGGTTAGCGCTCACAAGTTTAAAGAGCACTGTCCTTTGGACTGCCAACAGGGAGCGACCAGCTGCAAATTCAGTTGGGAGTTCATATGCAAATTCAGCTTTCTCACTACCCTTTCAGAATGCCAGCTGAAAATGGTAGGGCTTCCCTGGGCCCCCTAATTTTCATCTGTTGGCTACTACTAGTTCTTAATTTCCTGGAATGAATCGGAGAACTCCCTGAAAGTACTATACATAGAATTACAGGTGTAGTCGAGCAAGTAGATAGACATCAGGCTCATCATAAAGAAAAGATGCATGGAAGAGGTCTGTGAGGGTTCCTAACTCAATGCTTACATATCCCAAGAGGGCATGTCATCCTCCCTTCACCACCCAGGAAGTTCTCTGAGCCTCCATGTTCAGGGTCTTTCCTGGTTGCAGTCACTAGAACGAGGCCTGACTACATGTACTCAATAGGTTAAGCCATGCCTCAGCTGGTAATTAGTGAGTCAGAATCAACTTGATGGCAAAGGATTTGGTTTGATTTGGGGGGTTGTTTGGTGGTCTTTCTGGTCTGGTCTATTCCTACTCATGAACACAAATGCTCAGGTGTTGTTTAGATAGCAAATGTACTTGAATTACTCAGGAAATTCAAAGGGTTAACAATGAAGACTCCGGAAATAAGTAATTAAACATTAGTTTAATTAAGTTAAACTATTACTCACTACTTATAAGCACGTCAATAGCTCATGGGGTTCACGAGTAACTCAGTGATAGAAATAGGATTAGAACAGAAATCTCTATGCATCTATTTAAGCCACAAGAGTATTCCAAATTTCTGAATTTAAGTAATACTTTGTACATTTCCAAAAAGGAAATATAAGTAGAGTAGAGATTTCTTTTATCTATGATAATATCTTGCACAATTATTCCAAAGTTCCTTTCAACACACAAGCTTGCACTATTCAGCATTTAATTATCCGTATTGCCCCCAAAGTACTCTATCTTCAAGGAAAACACTAAATACAAAATTTAGAGAAGAAGGAAAACATGACATTTAGTATCATCTTACTTTCAGAAAATAATTCTTCACACACGTAAAGCTTATGATAAGCTAGGGAATAATTTAACTTTATGACCTTCATATTCAGTAGTTAATTACTTTTTCGTTGTCCTCAATATATTTCTATTGCATCATTGGGAAACTGTAGTAGCCCTCCAGTGACCAAACATACATATCAATTGTTATGAATATTAATTAAAAGCTTTGTGTCTTCATAAGAAGCCATCTACTTCCTACTTCAAAGGTATTGAGTTTCAGTGGTATAATTTTTTTTTGTTCAGTTAAAATCAATAGGATTACAGGTTCTTTAGTTGTAACTGCTGTTTAATTTCTGAAAAGATAACTATTCTTAACTGAAGTAATTGATCTACAACATTTTAACACTAAAAGCATCTATTTCCAAAGAAGATAAATTTATCATATCAGACTTATGAAAAACTGCATACTACAAAGAAAGGGCTTTTTAGTTGTTGAGGCATTCAGCAAGGTAATGAGCAGAATGGGGGGAAATTGATCAATCAGTCAATGTTTGTTCGGAGCACAGCCTCAATCCAGTATACCATTATGGAAATTATGGACATGAAAGAAAGGTTCTCATGATCTCTGTACATATAATGTTTTCAAAAAGCGATACTAATATCCATTCATGTGTACACACACATAAGTACTTTTGATAAAACATTAAGAACATGACGTTTATAAAACGTTTCTCTTTATTTTCTTTCTTGCCCTTTAAGAATAGTACCATCAAACTGAAGAGGATAGAAGGTGAACAGTATTAAGGACCAGTTGTGCTGAATAATGTGTAAAAAGCAGCCATTCTTTTTTTAAATTATTTTATTGGAGGCTCATACAATTCTTATCACAATCCATACAAACATCCATTGTGTCAAACATTTGTACATTTGTTGCCATCATCATTCTCAAAACATTTGCCTTCTACTTGAGCCCTTAATCTCAACTCCTCATTTTCCCCCTTCCTCCCCACTCCCCAACCCTCATAAACCCTTCATAAATCATAAATTATTATTGTTTTGTCATATGTTACACTGTCCGACGTCTCCCCCCGCGCTCTTCTCTGCTGTCCATCCTCCAGGGAGGAGGCTGTACATAGATTCTTGTAATCAGTTCCCCCTTTCTACCCCACATTCCCTCCACCCTCCCAGTATTGCCACTCTCACCACTGGTCCTGAAGGGATCATCCATCTTGGATTCCCTGTGTTTCTGGTTCCTATCTGTACCAGTGTACATCCTCTGGTCTAGCCAGATTTGTAAGGTAGAATTGGGATCATGATAGTGAGGGGGGCCACTTAAGAACTAGAGGAAAGTTGTATGTTTCATCGTTGCTACATCGCACCCTGACTGGCTCATCTCCTCCCCACAACCCTTCAGTAAGGGGGTGTCCAGTAAAGCAGCCATTCTTAACCTTGGTTTGACCACCCAGTGGAATAAGTTTAATTGTGTCAATGATACAAGAAAATATGCAACAACAACAATGTTGCAGCTGTTGTCGTTGTTACTAGGAGCCCACCAGTCAGTTCTGAATCAGAATGGCCCCGTGTGCTACATAACCAAAGCCCATCCCTCTGTTGAGCTCACGTCAGTCCATCTTGTGGAGGGTCTTTTGTGCTGACCATGTACTTTACCAAGCACTACACCCTTCTGCAGAGAATATGTCTAAAGTGTATGAGATAAATCCTCTCCAGTCTCATTCTCAGGAGCATTCCACTGTACCTCTTCCAAGACCTATTTGTTCATCCTTTTGGCAGTCCATAATATATTCCGTATTCTTCACCCACCCCATCATTCAAAGGCCTCAATTCTTCTTGGCTTCTTTATTCATTGTCCTTGTTCATTGCAAAATATTACAGTGGCAAAACTAATTTAAGGTAATGCTATACAAAACAAGTTTATGTCATTTCATCTTGCAAAAAAAGGGGTCTTTGATTCAAGGCTAATTGAAAATGTGGTTATTTTTTACCAAGTAGGATATTATTACCATAAAATATTTTTTAAGAAAGTCAGGGGAAAAACTTATAATTACTGGGCAGGTAAGACATGGCAAGGACTCTTCTGTCTTACACATGCCTTGAAGGTGTCACCCAGCCGTCAACTGAAATTGCCAGGCCCATACCACTCCTAGATTTCTGAATACTCCTAAGGCTTGGTTCACAGTGCCTGTTGTTCTCTTACCTGGAGTCCCACTTCTGGCCCTACGTGCATCTCTCTGCAGCAGTGGGTGGGGCCCTGGTGATGTCGTGGGCTAACGCTGGACTGCGAATCACAAGTTTGAAACCACCAGGGTCTTTGTGGGAGAAAGCTGAGACTTTCCACTTTTATAAAGATTCACGGTCTCAGAAACCCACAGGAGTAAGTTCTACTCTGTCTTACGGGGTCACTATGAATCTGAATCAACTCAATGCAGTGAGTTTGTTTTGTTTTGTTTTGTTTTATTTTGTTTTGTTTTAAGACGACTATTTATAAAGACACACCATTTATGAATACAGAAAAGTTTACTGAAGGTTGAGAAAGATAAAAGGAAATAATATCACAGATGGGGAAAAAACCCTCAAAAATGTGTAATTAGCTTCTCTGTTATTGAACTATTTCTCGGCAGACAATAACAAACAAGGTGGGGTCTGAAGAAATTGTCACTCTCACACACATTCCTGCTGAGTATATAAAATAATAGAGCCACTCAGGAAATATTTTTGGCAGCTCCTCAAAATGTTCAGTGTAGAGTTACCATTTGACCCAGGAAAGAAGAATGGTAACATACATTCACCCCAAACTTGTACTTGAATGTCTGTACAAGCAACAGCCAAGGAGCATAAATAACCCAACTTTCCATCTGTGATGTAATAGGTAAACAAATATGATTTATGTATAGTAAATATCATTCCACAATTAAAAAAAAAGAATGAAGTACTGACCCTTAGCTACTGTGAAGCATTGAACTGTGTTCCCCAAAAAATATGCTTGGTAAATCCTAACCTCTATGCCTATGATTATCATCTAATTTGAGAATGAATTGTCTTTGTCGTGCTAATTGTGCAGCATTGATGTAGGGAGTGTATTGAGTGGATCTCTTTTGAAACGTAAAGGAGACTAAACAAGCAAATGAAAGGAGAGCTGGGGTAAGTGCAGTGCAGAGACACAGAGATCTCCAAGGAAGCAGGAAGCAGAAGACAAGGACATTCCACCAGCGCCAGGAGCGCAAGAAGGCCTTCTCCCAGGACCAGCGCGCTGGATTCGGCTTTCTAGCCTCCTAAAGTGTGAGGGCACCAACTTCCTCTGTGTTAACGGCACTCGCTCGCTGTATTTCTGCTAGGACAACCTTAGGAAATTAAGAAACCTACCATAAAGATGAAATTCGCAAATCTTGCATTAAGTGCAATAAGCCAGTCCAAAAGCCTCTCTTTTGCATGATTCCATGTACACAAAAGCAAATTGTCAGAGACAGAACTTAAATTCGTCCACGAGGTGCGATACGATGAATTTCTTAATATGGCTCTTCTAGCTACAGCCTAACTCCTTGTCCTCATGGATAAGAGAAGACTGTGGAAGATGCTATAGAATTATAGCATAAATTACGAGTGATCGTTAATTGTAATAATAAAATCTTGGATATCTATGTCAGTTTTATCATCCTGCTGGATTTCAATGAGTCATCTCTGAATCAGGAAGCGGTATCTCACTACCATCAAGAGAGAAGACCCAGGGGTGGAATGGGACCCTTTTCCACCCCAAGAGTCCTCTACATTGACTCTCCTTGTCTTGGGACAACAGACTGTGGCATTGAGGGAACAACAGCCTCAGAGCATTAGACAGAGCAATAGCTATCCACACCCATGGCGTGAGCAGAGCTGAGCGACCTTGGCCAGGAGCTTCTTTGTAGAGTGGGTGCTTCCAGGCACCTAATTGGAGGAACAAAGCTTGCTGACCCATGGAACTAGAGCCCAGTGCCTCCCGACTGCGCTTATGGCAGTGTAGAATAGACTGTGGTCATGTTTCAACACAGCCAAAGGAGCTTTGTAACATTGCCGGAGCAGGCAGAGAGACAAGAGGCTGAGAGGCTGAGAGGCCAAGGACCAGAGAGAGGCTGAGAGGGGGCTGAGAGGGGGCTGACCTGAGCAGGAGGGCTGTATCCTGAGCATTTCTGATCCAAAATTACAACCTATGAACGTCTCTAATAAACCGCATAATTCTTCATATGTTCTGTGAGCTCTGTGAAGCTATTGCAATGAATTTAAATGCCCCATAGAAGTAGGGGTGCGGTAGAAGAAACAGTCCCAACCACATTGTCTGACATCAGCCTCATGAGAATCAGCTTTGCTGGCTGATGATAATGATGATGCTTTTCCTTCCCCCTTGTGAACTTAGAAGAATTCAGAGGTAGTCCTCACGATTTTTGAAAAAACAAGGACATTCCATTGTGCTAATGAGGAACGTGTTATGGAGCTGAACAAGGGAGCACTGAGCGGCTTAACATCAGAAAAGGTGAGCATTGGACGGTATCACCTCACCATACTTATTCTGTCTGCTATTGAGCCAAAGGCATTGGCCAACCCATATTTTGGCCCCTCAAATAGTAGACTTATTTCTGGAGATATTTGACCTACAGACTTCAAAAAGGGACCAGCTTTCCTCTCTCCGCTCTAGCGTTTAAGATACAGAAAATATGCTACATAGAACTCTTCATTCTGCTAACCCACAAAAAAAAATCAAGGTATCTTAATGTTTAGTGTTAGCAAGTCTAGCATGTTAAGTAGTTTGTATTGTACTAAAGATTTAGATCACGCTATACCTCTCATGCTTCAAAGATAAAGCGCAACCGTACAGAATCACCATTATTAAGAACTGAACAGTAGGCTGTTCAAATTTGTTATCTTCAAAAGGGCTCAACAATAAGAGTGTCAGTACCATGAATAAACAGTCCTGCTGGTGTCGTGGGTTCTGTGTTTGACTGCTGACCACCTGGCCAGCTACGGGGTCCCAGCAGCTGTTTTGCAAGAGGACAATGAGACTGTCTGTTCTCCTCAAGGCTGACAACCTCAGAAACCCACGGCAGTCCCCGCTGTCCTAGAGGGTTGCTATGAGTCCTAATCGATTGAGTGGTAGTGAGTTTGGCACAATAAATAGATATTCAAATTTTCTGACGCCCAAAGTGGGCCAAGCCAAGTTCAAACTCCTTTATTAAAATTAGAATATTCCAATCTTGTTCAAAGATAGCACAACTTCTCCACCTGTGTACGGAAACGCTTTAAAAGAAAGTCAAAATGTTCCTTATAAAGAAGCTTGGAGTCAACCTCACTTTTGAAATATTTAACATTAATTATCCATTGGCCTCCATATCCTAAGATGTATTCCGAAATGTTTACTGCGTAATTTGAAGGAGAAAAATTTAGTTCCTCAAAATATTTATGAATATTGCTATGAAGTCTCACATTTCCAACACATTAATTGCCCTCATATCTTCCAGATTAGTGCCTTTTCAGTTTTCTTTTTTTCTTTTCCACATTTCTGGCTTTGCAGTGTCCAACGTGTAGTCTCTGTATATATTTCAGAGCCTCCCAGACTAAAAAGAAACACTCGATGCCTGCTAGATTCTCACTCACAGCAACCCTATAAATCTCTTAAAGGCCGCAGAATGGTGGATACTTCAAACCACTCACCTTTGATTGACAACACAATGTCTAACCAGCTACGCACTTCCGTTTTCTTATAACCAGATACCTAATTCTTTTTCTTATATTTCTTAACATTGTTGGCTTATCTTGTAACTTGTGGTACTGAATTCTTCTCATATTTAAAACTAGAGTGATACATTAATGGATTCGTATAACTTAACTAAAAATACCGCCAGACACTACATCTAAGAAACTAGAGCTGATAGGGTCTATGCAATGCAATTTTCTGAATTGGCTCCACCGAAAACCCCAGAAACAGGCCTAAAACCTAACACACCAAGAAAAATATTTTGTTTTCTTGGGTAGTGATAAGAGA
>NW_022106084.1:6145880-6153619 GCF_000313985.2 Echinops telfairi
CATTCACAATAGTCACGCAGAAGCTGAAAAACCTAGGTATAGATCTAACAACAACAAAAAAAAAGACCTGCGCAAAGAAAACTACAGAACATTACACCAAGAAACAAAAAATGAAGACTATCCCATGTTTGTGGATCAGAAGGCTCAATATTGTGAAAATGTCAATATTACCTAAAGCAATCTACAGATTCAATGCAACCCCGATCCAAATTCCAGCATCATTCTTGAAAGAAATGGAAATCTAATTGCTAATTTTATATGGAGAGGGAAGAAGCCCAGGATAGGCAAAGAGCTCCTCAAAAGGAAGAATAAAGTAACCTCAAAACCTACTACACAGCCACAGTTGTCAAAACAGCTTGGTTCTGATATGCTGATAGACACATGGACCAATGGGTCAGGACAAAAACAAACAAACAACACGAACAGAAATAACAACATCTGCATGCAGATAGCTGATTTTTGACAAAGGCCCAACAAGCATTTGTTGGGCAGCAGATGCCCTCTTCAATAACTGGTGCTGGAAAAACTGGATATCTGCCTGCAGGAGAGTGAAACAGGACCCCTCTCTGGCCCCATGCAAAAGAAAACAAAACAAAACTCAAGGTGGGTCAAAGATGTGAATATAAACCCAAAGCTATCAGGATCAATGATGAGAAAATTGGAACAAATCTAAGTGCCTTAGCGCAGGAAATTCATGGGCTCTCAGATATAACAAAGGAAACACACTCCATGGAAAATAAAATAGATGAAAGGGACCTATTTAGAGAAAACACTTGTGTACATTGAAAGACTTTGTTAAAAGAGAAAAACAAAGAGCCCACAGACTGGGAAAAGATATTTAGCAATGACATGACAAAGGACTGATGACTAAAATCTATAGTATCTTACAAGTCTACAACAAGAAAAACAAACCAATAATCCCCTGAGAAGGTGACATAGGACCTGAACAGACAATTCACAAAGGATGGCACCCAGATGGCTAATAATCACATGAGGAAATGCTCCCGTTGGCTAGCCATTCTGGAAATGCAAGTCAGAAAAGGGAACCATGAGATACCACCTAACACCCATAGCTATAGCCCAATTCGAAAGACCTGAGAAGAACAAACGCTGGAGAGGGTGTGGTGGGATCGGAACTCGTACCCACTGCCAGCGGGCTCGTAAACACATACAGCCACTGCGGAGGGCGACATGGGGACACCTAAAACCGATGACAATTGAAATGCCATATGTTCCAGCAATACCTTTACTGAGCATAATCCCAGAGGAAATAAGAAGCAGATTATGAGCAGACAGGGTGTCAGGGGAGGAGGAAATAGTGTTGGCGGCGGGGTACAGGGGAGACAATGCCAGGAATGTTTGGAAACTGATTGTGGCAACAAATGTACAATTCCACTGGATGTGCTTGGGCTATAAGATGATTTTGTTAAAGTCACTGAATTCTACACTTTAAAAGGATAATTGTGTGATAGGTGAATTATAGCTCACCAAAAATTTTATTTAAACAATCACTTCTCAGTGGTTTCCGTAAACTACAATTTAGACAAGCATTCATTCCCCCCATTTTCATTCTTTTCTACCCTCCATGGAGCAACAGAAAAGAAGAACCTCTTCATTGTGGAGGAAAATTTCATTTTATTTATTTAGTATTATTTTATGTGCAGTCTGGTTTGTTTTTTCATCTGTTACAAATGCAAATGTATAAAAAGATCCTCCTTCAAATACTGCTCCAGCAGGCAGCACGAACCATGAGAAATTCACCTTTAGTATGCTTCAGAAGAACATGCATTGCACTGTAAAAAAAGAAAAGTCCATTTTATTTCATTCCTGCCTCCTTCTTAGTCCCAGGTTCTCCTGATCAATGTTCTCTGCTTAAAAAGAGAGAGAGAGAGAAAGAGAGAAATTTGCAAGACTATAGAGTAAGCACTATCCTTCCATACTGGGACTAATATGCTATTGATTTTAATACAAGTACAAATTTTTTTAATACAAAAAATGGAATCCAAAGTTAATGTTAAAATTGTGTGGTTGTATTTTGACACGATAAAATTTCTTATTAAACAGAAATGTATTGTACTTTCAAGTCATGAACTTACAATAGGGTTCTCTAAAAAATTTAAAACAGAAAGGATAAGAGTATCAGGTAAGAGCTTTATAGTCCAAATAATAAACATAACTAGGGGGCACAATTAATTCACAGTTAATTCAAAAAGGAATTGTTACAGGGTTAAAGCTCTGGCTATATCCCAATAATTTAAATCCAATCAATATTCATGTCCATTCAGGTGATGATGAGAGAATACTAATAAAATATTAAATGTGTAAATACTTTGTTATATTAAGAGGGGAAATAACAGATGCAAATTAAATGAATGCATATGCCATTAAAAAAATTCAACTGACTACAAGCAGTAGCAAAATGCTTTTTCAAATGAGAAGCAATGACCTTAGGTACACAGCTATACTGTAAGCACCAGAAAACACAGTTATACTGTGAGCACCCACCCACCCATTGTGCTTTCCATAGCCCATAACCTACGCCCCGTCTCGTAGAAATGAGGACTTAAGATGGTACTGGACAGAACAGTAGAGAAATCATGGAACGCTTAGAGCAGTTAGCTAAACACATTGATGTTAGGGTTGCTAGTGGTGGAATCTAATTTTATGAAAGGTCCATCTACCGAAGTTATCCATCAATTATCTCCTCACTTGGAAATGCAAAAACTGCAAAAAACTTTGAACAGGCTGAGGATGTCATTTGGAATGCAAATAACAGAAATCCCTGCTATTAAAACTTAAATAGAAACCTTCACAATAAGATTTCCCAACAAAGGCCCCAAACTCACGGCCATCAAATCGATGTCCTCTAGCAACCCCACAGGACTAGGTAGAATTGCCCTAATGAGTGTCCGACACTGTAACTCCTTAGAGAAGTAGACAGCTCCATCTTTCTCCCTCAGAGCGGCTGGTAGTTTTGAACTGCTGATCATAACCACTACACCACCAGCGGTGGAAAATCCAGAGTCGATTCAGTGGTCCAAGGATGTCATTAAGATCAGGTTCTTTCATCTGGACTCACCACCAGTCTAGCCAGTGGGCCCTTGTTCTGATGCTTGCTGCTCGTGTTTCCTAAATAGCCACTGCACCTCCAGGCAGCACATCCAAGTTCCAGGAGAAAAAAAGAGAAACAAGTGAAAAGCTGGGGAGAAGAAAGATGCAAAACTTTCCCCACACCCTAACAGGTTTCTGCTCTATCTCCTTGCTCGGAATTGTGTCAAGTGCCTAGCCCTTGATGTACAGTAATGTAGGAGTGTGAATGGTTTTTATCTGAGACCAGAATGAGATAATGAGCAAACAAAATCAAGATCCTCAAGTAAGAAAAGGTAAAGGAATATTGGCTAGACATGTATTGCCTTTCACAAATATATTCTCATTGGTTTGCAAGTTCTTGGTTGAAACATTTACATTAGAATTTGTGGGGGTTTCATTTTTATTGTAACATCTCAATGCAATTTAAATATTGAGTGAGGTTGCCATCTTATCTAAGCCAGAAATACTTTCATTGTTCAGGTTTTCATCTATATTTATGATAGAACCGATGCCAAGGACCATTACTTTAAGTGTCATGGGCAAAAGGGGAAAAGAAGAAGGTAAAATTAGGGAGACAATAAGTAGATGATGTGTTTGGGCAAAGTAGAGATCAAATGACATCAGAGCGTGCTGTTGGATAGCCTAGATCAAAGAGTCTGCAGCATCATTAGCCAAGATTTTGCTTCTGGCCAGTCTCTGGAACATGCACACTGCCAGACAATGACAAAAGGGGACTTGGAACGGTTTCCTTATTGCTGCTGGTGTCGGAGCGAAGGCAGTCAGGAGAGCCATGTGCTTAGAGCAGCACCACGTCCTCTAATTTAGGTGTTTCATTAACAAATGTGTGTTCCCATTCCAAGAACATAAAAACCCAGAAGCCTTGAGAAAGAACGAAAAGAAAAACTGGGAATATGTGCTTATTGTGACGAGTAAGAACTAGGTCCTTCTGTAGCTTCTTAATATAGCATTGTGGTTGCATTTCAGGAAGCAAAAAATAAGGTACTTGCTGGAACTATCATTATAGTAATATAAAAAAAACTTCAACTTTTAAGTTACTTCATAACAGGCTGAAATTTTTGACAGGCTTCCATCTTGCTGTGCAAACAATGTGGCATTGTGCTATTGCTGAATTCCTGCCCAGTTCCAAAGCAGCTTTCCACTTCAAGGTAAACAGAACTGCCAAACCGTCTATTCTTCTGACCAAGATGCCTTGTGGGATCAAACTAACCCTTTCAATCTGCCTGGATGAACTAGCCAATCATATGGCAATCGATACACAGAGATTCTCTAAAAGTACAAAGTGTAGTGGCACCTTCTCTCCTCTTCTTCTTCTTTCCAAAAATCTAGAGAAAAACGGTTCCTTTTCATTTTCTCATTTTGGAGCAAACAATTCTTGAGAACTTGGCAGCCTGCTTGGAGAGCTTCAGGGGTCTCTGAGCACACTGCTTTTCTACTCCACGCCCGACAGACAAGGGAAAAGAACGTACCATTATGCGAGACCCTCTCCACCAGCGGCAGCAACTTGACACATGCAGGGCTTTGAGAGGAACTTGAAATGGCAGCTTTTGCCTAATAAGCCCTAACCCGTGTGTTCACCGTACCCCCCAAGCCCATCAGGCTTGTCCCTCTCTTTCAATGGTGCCTTAATCGGTTTTCCTGAATGAATGTCCTTGAGAGGTCCCTTGCCAAGTGCCTCACTGGTGAGAAGTCGAGTCGATTCCGATGAATAGGGACCCTATAGGACAGAGTAGACCTACCCCTGTGAGCTTCGGAGACTAAAACTCAGTCCTCGTCTTTCTGCCCCAGAGCAGTTGGTGGTTTCAAAGCGCTGACCCTGATGTTGGCAGCGTCACAAACACCCAGTCCCTTGGAGGTTTGAAATGCATAACTTCCATTCACATTCCATCTGGGAAACCAATCATTACTAAATTCCCAGTGCTGCTGATTCTTCTACGTTCCCAGAATGTTCAAGAAGAATCCATTTATGAGTACGAGCGATGCTCTTTAAATCCCATGTCTTCTAATTGCTTTTATTTTCCAGAGCTAGCCTAGCACAACTACGCTTTCTTCCCCGCCCAAACTCTCCCAGACCCTATACATCCAAAACCAAAAAGCAACCTCGCTACCATCAAGTCAGTGTGGACTCATGGCCACCCGCTGTAGGTTTCCAAGACTATAACTGTTTACACGCGAGTCAGACGTCCACTCACTTCCTGCGGGGCTGCTGCTGGTTTTGAACTGCCAACCATGTGGATGGCAATAGATAACCAGTGCACCACCAGGGCGCCTTCTGTAAAGGCCCACCTATGCCCTCCCGAACCCCCACTCCCTCCTTTTGCCTTCCTCTTTCTTTTCTCTCGTTTGTGGGTCTGTAGGATTCTTCATTAGAGCAAATCCTACAGCTGAGATCTCCTTCCACTTAGCTCAGCTGATAATACAACCAATGTAAGGGAAGGTGGGGCCTGAGTAATACAAAGGAAACAACTTCAAAGTGTGTCAGGAAATTAGAGCAGAGAGATGCTTCTATGTTTGAATTGCCATTAAATATGTGTTCATGCGAGGCTCTGTAATACCATCTGGCTTAAATGAAGCCAAATGTATCAATGAACCTCCATGTATGTTTCACATATGAAAATTGCCTGCCTTCTTTCTTCAACAAGCAGCACAATTACTGTGGATATGTTTATAAATTTAAAAAAACAACAACACCTCCCTGCCATCCAGTCGATGCTGACCCATAGTGACCCTGTAGGGCAGGGTAGAACTGCCCCTGTGGGTTTCTGAGACTGTAACTCTTTACTGAAAGAGTAGAAAGCCTCATATTTCTCCCTGGGAGTAGCTGGTGGTTTTGAACTTCTGAGCTCATGGTTAGCCGCCCAACTCATAACTACTGCACCACCAGTGACATTTATATTATGATACAAAATAGACTCATCCTTCAGGGGGTGTTCCAAGTCCTCACCTTTTGGAAGCAGACAGCCAGGACAAAATTTTTTTTTGGTGCTTCTGGGTGAATTTGAACTGCCAACCTCCCCTACCCCCACACACCTCATGTTATTGCAATGTATTCTTCCTGTGCATACATATAAATCAGAGGCTGCTTTGATATGCATTTACTTTTACAGAATGGCACAAGTTCTACTTTGGGCGTGAGTAAATGTGCCCCCACCCCTTCCCCATGGTTAGTTAGGATATTGTAGACATGTTTACATTTAAAACTTTTACTTGGAATTTTTATGTTGCCTTCACCTCTTCCTAAAAAGATTGGATCTCTCCACGCGCCAGCAGCTGGTGGTCTTTCTGAGGGGCCACGTGCCGGCATGAGGGATGCTGTGGGAACTCTCGGGCCAAGGTTCCTTCCAACGGTCCTGCGGGAGCAGCTGGATCAAGGGACCACGATCAAGGGACCACGATCAAGGGACCACGACAGTAACCAACACAGACCCCCAGCGGCACTGTACCTGGTTTGACATTTTCAAAAGAAACGCCGGTCCTTTTCCCACAGGAAGTGTCCACTGCCCTCTAGGTTTGATTGCATTTCCGGGCTCTGCCAGGACATCTCCAATGGTACAGTGGACACCAAAGTCAGCTGCGTCGTCGTATACAGAAAGAGACTCTTAGAACAGGCAACTTCCCCAAAAGCCAGTCTCTTGCCACTGGAAAGTCAAGGGCTCCATGCAAGTAACTAGAGTGCTGTTGGTGTGTGGGGTCAATCCCAGAGTCTTCCTGAAGGAGGCATCCAGGGAAAGAGCAGAATCCAGGCATCCATAGGGAGCCTAGAGGCTCTATATTTCTACACTTAACTCCTAAATTTGGGGTATTTACTGCCAATTTGATTGTTAGTATTCTCAGGCACCGAAAGGGCAGAAAGTGGTCATTCATCGTATGATCTGATTTTCTCTAGGTTGTCATCTAGATAAAAGTTTTAAATGATAGCCTCATCTTTCTCCAGTGGACTTGCTGGTGAGTTTGAATCCCCAACCTGGAAGTTAACAGTTCAGCACGGACCCACCGCTCCCCCAGGCTCCTGGAGAGGTGCACTAGAGTGAGATAGCAAAGGCAAATACTTTTGCATAGACAATCCTACAATGTCAGTAATAACAAATCTACAAGATTGGTATTGGTAGACATACAAGCAAGCATGGGCAGGGGCACAGGACTGGGAGTTGTAGCCCATTCATATGGCTCTTCCAACCTTATTCCTTAAGTGTCACATGAGAATTCTGCACTCTATTTGCCTGCGCTTATAGTTCCATGTGGGAGGATACTTTCTACTGAGAGACAGGGATAAGTGGGATTAAGACCTGAATTTCTCAGAGGGCATTGAACCAAGCCACACCCTTTGTTTCCTTGGGGGCATCTTTGACTCTCCCTTAAGAGGACATCCTTTGTTGTCTTCCACGGGGCATGCACACTGGTACCACTCCACAGCTCTGACACGCAACACCTCACTTGGAAAACCAGACCTCCATTTCCTCGGTGAGCTCTGACAGAAGTAAGATCTGCTGTGACTTTGGGACTTTTTTTCCCCTTTATTTTATTGAGGGCTCTAACAATGCTTATTACAAACCATACATCCATTATATCAGGCATATTTGTGCATATGGTGCCATCATTCTTTTCTAGACAATTTTTAAAATCATGTTATT